>NC_067134.1:25776346-26076346 GCF_021347895.1 Acanthochromis polyacanthus | reverse complement strand
GCCAGAGGCAGCTAAAAAAAAGGCTGCTGTTATATCTGCTGGTTTTGCTCTCAGCTCAGCTATTACCGTCTGTTTTTTTTTCCTCTAATGGCAGAGAGAGAGAGAGAGAGAGAGAGAGAGAGAGAGAGAGAGAGAGAGAGAGAGAGAGAGAGAGAGAGAGAGAGAGAGAGAGAGAGAGAGAGAGAGAGAGAGAGAGAGAGAGAGAGAGAGAGAGAGAGAGAGAGAGAGAGAGAGAGAGAGAGAGAGGAGGACGTGGATTTAAACCCACAAAATTGCGAGGACATGCTTTGTGCTGTAGTGAGTTGCACCACAGATCTCCCAACCAGCTCCCTGTATTTAGGAGTTTCTTGATTCATGAATACCCACGAGAGGCCTTACGTCTTACCAACTACAGCGGTCCTCGACTTATGTTGGGTTTCTGCCGATAGTTGGAACTCCAGCAAAAAATGTAAACAAAGCTGTTACGTGCATCACAATATCGATCAGTTCTTCGAAAAAGTTATGAATACCAATGACTTTCATGGATGTATGAGTCATTTTACAAGAAGATAACAGAATATGTTGCACTGTTTCCACAACTTGAGCGTTTTGTTATATCTAAATTCACTTCCATGAAGATTTATTTCCCTTTCTTCGAAGCACTGCCATCAGAAGAGACTGATTTACGCTTGGGAGCCATAATGAAGGGCAAAAATAGCGTCGTGTGAGGACTCATTTGTCCACTTTGCCATCTAGTTCCACGTAACCAGTTCCGACGAAACGCCACAGGTCAAGAACATCGTAAACCAAGGACCCGCTGTATTATGCTATTCGGAAAGCTGCTTAGATATTAAATCAGTCACAACTCAAAATTATTCACATCTACACTAGCATTTAAAAGTTTGGGGTCACCCAGACAATGCCATGTTTTCCATGAAAATTCCCACTTTTATCCATGTGCTAACATAACTGCACAAGGGTTTTCTAATCATCAATGAGTCTTTCAACACCATTAGCTAACACAATGTAGCATTAGAACACAGGAGTGACGGTTGCTGGAAATGTTCCGCTCTATTTTGAAACCTGTGGACATTTGCCACCGCCTGCACTTGCTGCAGAAATTTAAGGATTTCATCGTCTGGTAGTTCTTAAGTGTGGGTGTGTAAATGTCTTCAACAAACCTATGACAGGCTATATTTTAATAGAAACCACAACTTGTCTTTTTACTCTACAGTTGTTTAGGGATTAAACCAGTAATTATGTAAATGGGGGTCGAGTTGCAAGATTATTTCCAGAAATCCAAAAAAATGTACAAATGATTAGATATATAGCATAATGCAAGAGCAAACAGCTGTTACTAAAGATTAAAACCCTATGAGTCTGCTGCCCCTACACGCTCTATGTATACTCAGTACTACAGTTTATACATGAAGAGTACTTTGACTGATGTATTCTGCTTCTAGCCTTTAATAGATGACAATAAAATGCTATTATTATTGTTAGGCTGAAATATAGAAATACAAAAACCTACATATTGAGCCAGAGTATGTGGTAACGATACGTGTCACGATATGATTTGAAATTGACTGTTTCTGGCACATGTAGAAAAAGGCAAAAAAACATATTTAATGAGCATTAACTGCCTGGTAAATGGCTTAATTTGTGTTGTGCAGTAACATAAGCCGCTGTCTATTGTCTCCACACAATAAAAAGCCGTAACAACCCGTCTGACGCAAACCACCATCTGATTTGTTTGTCTTTTAATGGCATTTCTACACTCATAAAATCAATTCCATGCCATCCCAGACAACAGAAGCTCAACTAATTGGTCGTTTTTTTGCGAATACAGTTGGTTTTACCCTGAATGGGAATCGGGTCCGAGAGGGATTGCGTGTCCTTGTGTGTTGTGACGGCAGCGCAGACTGTAGACGAGGCACAGTAGCGTGTTGTTTTGCTAAGATGATGATGCCACCGTCTATTCAGTAGATCGGGGCTCCCTGCCAGCGACAGAGTAAAGCCTGAAGCCACTGTTCTGCATTTCTAACCATGTATCAAAAATAACAAGACTTCTATAAGAAAACTGTAAAAGAACAAAGGGTAAAATGGAATTTTGTGCACCAAATTTGAAATTTGTTTGTATTTTTACACTTTTTTGACTACTTGCTACTCGGACAGTCCTATTATTCATCCTTGAATTGGAATATTTTCTGGGAAATGAAGTGTAAATAAAAATAACTCCCCTCTCTGACAGCTGCAGCTTCAAACACAAAGAGGAACCCAAACCGAATGCTTGTGAAATCATGTGAACATCAGTCATATTTTAATATTCGTCTGGCTGCGGATGTTTCTTGAGCCTAATTCAGGCTTTGGCTTTGGGGATGGGCACACACAAACACAAAAACACATAAACATAACTGAACGTGGACACACATTCCAAGCCACTGTTGGCCCTGTGACCCAGTTGTTGTTTGGCATGGTGTGTGTGTGCATGCCAGCCTCTGTCCAGTGTGTATGTATGTGTTAGATGCCCCTCAGCAGTGACAGATGGGGCTTTGGTAAACCCCGACTATAATGCCTGATAATAAAGCTTGGATTCCCTCACATAAGTGCGCACATGGTTGCTGACGGATCTTTGCTTCTCGACAAGCCGACACACACACACACGGGCACAACTGCCCTTCTCTCTGCCGGCATTTGATAGCAACACAGCGACTTTTAACCCTCCACGCCTTACAGTCTACATGCCAAGTCAGCCGTTTCTATTTGGTGCATGCCATAGCAACAGATGAAGCGTTTCAGTGACGCCTAAATCTTGGGCTCGGTGACATCCTTCCTTTGTGTTTTTACTGTGGATGTCTGTTTCGCATCAACTCAATCTTCCACTTTCTTGTTATTTCGATGCCTTGCAGGAAACTCTGATCTGTGGCTAAACTCTTGCTGCTTCAGCATCCAAAACATGCGACCTAACATGTAGAAAAACAGCAAGCGTATGTTGGAAAACACTGAATCATCGCTGGTTTGTAGGTGAAGGTATAAAGGATGTTTTCAAGTTTTCAGCCTTGCTTTGTTTCTCATTTTTGTCATTTTGTGTTTCCTTTTTTATCTCGCTTGTGTTTTTTGTTTTATTTTTTGGCGTTTTGTTTCTCGATTTTGTCATTTTTGGTCTTGCTTTTGTGATATGTGTAATTTTTTGTCTGGTTTTTGTCATTTGTCCATTTTCCGTCACTTTTTAACTTCTTTGTTGAATTTTTGTTTGTTTTTGTTTTCTCGCTTGTCTAATTTTTGTCGTTTTGTGTCTCGTGTTTGTCGTTTTGCATCACATTTTTGTCTTTTGTCATTTATCTCGTCTTTTTGTCATTTTCTTTCTCGTTTTTGTCATTTTGTGTGTTGCTTTATTTGTTGTTTTGTGTATCATTGTGATGTTTTGTGTTTTTTGTCTCGAGTTTTCTGCTGTTTTGTTTCTTGGTTTTGTCATTTCTGGTCTCGTTTGTCATTTGTGTAATTTTTTGTCTCGTTTCTTTCAGGCGTCCATTTTTTTTTTGTCGCTTTGGAACTTTTCGTCTCATTTCTAGTCATTTTGTGTCTCATTTTTGTGATATTTTGTTTTGTTTTTGTTGTTTTTTTTATCTTTTTGATCTTGTACTTTTGTAGAAACACTGTGATACTTTTTTTCCACTAAAACAAAGGAAACATTAGGAGCTGTGCTTATTTATAGGTTTTTGTGCTGTGATTTTACTGTTACGGCCCACTTGAGATGAAACTGGGCTGAACTAAAATGAATGTCACATCCCTGGTCTAGACTGCACTTTAAGAGAAAAGAAATGACGGCACTTTGATTCCAGCGACAACCCATAAAGGAGACACCGTTATCAGTGTTCCTGTTGGTTTGCTCAACCCCCCCACGGTGTCTATATGTCTGTCTGTGTACATCTGAGGTCTACGTGTCATCCACCTCCGTGTCCATGCTTGTTTCTGTTTGCTAGTTGTCAGCCATCTCCTGCTTCCTGTGGCTTTGAACTCTGACCAGCCACCAGCACTGGCTGCCGTTAACAAGCAGGGAACAGCTGGCTGACGGCTTTCAACTGCCAGTGTGTGTTTAGCAATGGAAACCTGCACTGACTTCAGAACAAAGCAGGATGCGTGTGTGTGTGCACAGCAATAGACATTAAGAACAACAATCCTCCTGATAGGACTTAATTGAACTGCTAGTATTCAGAGTTTTCTTGATGCACAAATGGAGGAGAGTAAAGGAGAGCTAGTGGACATGAGGTTCAGCACTTTGAAGCATATTAGATCAGCAAAAACAAGCTAATGAACAATATTTTCAAGTATGTGGAAAGACAGAAGTCTCATATGCTGCTTTTTAACCATTTAAGACCTACTATTGTGCAAGTCCACCACCACCTGCATGCTGTAGTATTTTTATTTGCGTTACATCAAGATAACTCTTATATCCCAAGTTTTAATAATATGTATTGACTTTTGTTGTCACAACTACAATAAATTGCTTAAAAGTGCAATAAGCCTAATAAACTAAAATAATTTTTAGTTGTATGCCTCAAACTAGTAAAAAAAAAAAATCAGGTCCGACATAACAGCAAAACGCCATAACTCGAGGACGTCGTAAATCGAGGACCTCTTGTACACAACTATTTTTCCATTACCATTATTCCATTATTTTTAGCTTTTTAATCAACCTAGCCATCAATGTTGACCATTTATTCAATATTTAGCTGTTTCGCTTTCATTGCCTGTACTATTTCAAATAGGGTAACCTGTCTCATGTCTAAAAATAAAAGCTCAGGCTTCCTGTTAGTTAGCGAATAATGCATCATATGACGAATTATTAGGGCTGACCCAAATATCCGAATATTCGTTCGCTACGGTGGTATCCGGATATTAATTTTGGTATCCGAATAGCCCGTCTCTTCCCTTCGCCTTTGGCCCACTTCAGCTCATTCCGTCGTGTTCGGCTCATCTCGGCTCATCCATTCCTGTTTGTTACCACCACCCGAATGGCCGGGTTGCTGCTGATTCTGACGTCATGCTTCACTTCGTTGCATCAACACAAGACAAGATGCTGAAGACCTCCGCTGTTTGGGAATTCTTCAGTTTAACTGAAGACAAAACGAAGGCAAAATTTGGACCCGGGAGACAAGACAAACGGATCCGAATATTCGGGGCGTCTCTGTCGCCGGACATTACGGGGCGGAACGAATATTCGGATATTCGTCTTTAATAGGGCCCAAAAATTCGTAGGCCAGAAACCACTATTCGGGCCAGCCCTACAAATTATACTTCACAATGGATCAAAAAGCAACTCTGCTGTGAAGGTTTAGCTGCCACATTCATTATTTTCAGGTTGCTGGTTAGTCGTATTTGCTATTAGTTTGGAATTTCAGATTTTTCTCAATTTAATCTCTTCATATTAACTTGCAGAAGTACCTCCTAGGGTGCTCCCAAACTGCTTTATGCGCTGAAATGTCAGTAATAACGCAGAACTGCTCAGGAAACTATGTGGTGGACGTGAACAGGGTGAGTCATGTTCACATTTCATATCCAAATACTGCTCATTTGACTACCCCGACGGTTTGTTCACAACCTGACTCATCATGTGATCTCCGGTCTTGTAAAGAAAAAACGCCACTTTCTAGAGTTTTGACAGACTGATCACCTCCACGGTATCAGCTACCACCAGGCCAACGCATTAAATATGTAGGCATGTGTAAAGAAACCCTGTCCTCCATTTCATCTTATTGAGACGACAGCACCTCTGCTCTCTTTTTTCCGACTGCCTCATACCCAGTCTTCCCTTCCCCTCCTCCTCCTCGTCTTCACTATCTTTTCACCCCTCTAAATCCAGCGCTTAATCTCTCGTACACAAACAGGAATTCAGCCGGAGACAGTCAAGTGCGTGAAATGGCTCAGGTTAGCTCTCTGCTGTGTGATATATCACATTTCAATCCTAAATGAGGAGTTAGGAGACATAATTTAGCGCAACTTTGACTCTAACTTTCATGCAGGAATCTGGAGAATCTTGTAGAAAAAAGTTAAACGCTGTAATATTTAGTGTGAAAGGGAAGATTGTTGAGTGATGTATTATTGTGCCCCTCAGTTAAGCCCCTGGAAAAAAGGATGAATGAAGTGGGGAAGAGGTGTCAGAGCCGGGGGGAAGGGTCCAAAGAGGCGGGGGGACATTCTTTCTCGGCCCCCCATAATCACTATTTGTGTTTGCCCCACTTCCAGTCTCAATGTGTGTGTGTGTGTGTTGTTTGGTGGGTAAAAGGGTTCGCTTGCAGCCTCGCCGCTATAGCTAAATTTCATTCATTCCTTGGAGGACAAAGCGGGGAGTTTGAGAGTTTGAGCTGCAGTGAAAAGCTGCCCGACGCCTGAATGTCTGATATATCTGCAGCACTCACGTCTGTAGTGCACTGAGTAGTTTTTTTAAGCTTAAAGAAATTGTTTTCCTCTTTTTTTAACCCCCTCTCTTTCCCTATATATATATGTGTACACTACCGTTCAAAAGTTTGGGGTCACTTAGAAATGTCCTTATTTTTGAAAGAAAAGCATTTTTTTTTCAATGAAGATGACATTAAAAGAATCATAAATCTAGTCTCGATATTGTTAATATGGTAAATAACTATTGTAGCTGGAAACGGATGATTCCTCCATCAAGGAATGCGGCGGAGTTATGTGACGATCGTGTACGTTTGTCTGTCTGTCTGTGAGCAACATGACTGTAAAACAGACCAACGGCTTTGGATGAAATTTTCAGGGAAGGTCAGAAATGACATAAGGAACAAGTGATTAGATTTTAACAGTGATGTGGCTTATAGTCTGGATCCATGGATTTGTTAAAGATTTTTGTTGTGAGATAGCTAAATCGATAAATAATTTCTAGAAAATGACAAGCTGTTTTGATCATGAAGGAAATTACTCAATTGCTCATTGTTCTTTGGTCATTTTGTGTCTCGTTTTTGGAATGTTTTGTCCTGTTTTTGTTGTTCATCTCATGTTTTTGTCATTTTGTGCTTCACTTTTGTCATTTTTTGGTCTCATGTGCGTCATTTGTGTAATTCTTTGTCTCGTTTCTGTCGTTTGTCAATTTTTAAGTCACTTTGTAACTTTTTTGTCTCATTTTTGTCACTTTTTTTGTTTGTTTTATATAATTTGTGTCATTTTTTGTCGTTTTGTGCCTCGTTTTTGTCATTTTGCGGCTCATTTTTGGAATACTTTGTCTTGTTTTTGTTTTTTGTCTTCTTTTGTCATTTTGATCATAAAGTTAAACACTACATCATTCAGTTCCAGATACCTGGGACTTAATGCTTTGTTCTTTATGGATTCACTCTGATCTGGAAGTTGTAAATGATAAACTGAGGCACAATACCGCTGCTATTGAACTTATTTTTCTTAAGAAATTTCAGGCTGTTTATGATGATCTGTAAAAAGTTAATTCCTTAAATGTGAACATTTTCAGAATGCACTTTTTTTGCACTAAAACAAAGGGAAATACTGGAGTTGTGGTTATTTGTAACTCATCATGCTGGCTGAATATGGCCCCTGAACTAAGATGAGTTTGATACCCCTGCTCTAAAGAATCAGATGAAGTACGTAAAGAAGCTCTTCCTCAACTGGTGATGGTGCTTTTAAGCTGATCTAGTTTTCTAAAAGTCAAACACACATGCACTAACGTATAGCCTGAGAGCCAGCCGGTGCTGCACGTCTGGCTGCCGTCCAGACTTTGGGTTTTAGCCGTGGCTTACTGCCTGACACACTGAGCTGACAGCTGGCCCACTGAGCCCATGAAACACACACCATGACATATGATGACACACTCGCTCACACACAGTCGACCCGCCATGGATCATATCAAACATGAAGCATTACAGCACGACTACTACTCCGGTTTCTGCTGTAGTAGAAGTTAGTTACAGCAGTTTTGGGGTAAATTACAGGCTGTTGGAGACTAATAAGTGCAACATTAACCATCTCCCTGAAGTGCTTTAAAGGTTAAACACACTCGCTTTTAAAGCTTTTTTTTCTTTTTCCTTTTTGAGCGTTTCTTTTCCGTTGCTGTTTTTCCGACCTCATCGTCTTTTCTGTCAGTGCAATTGATTCTGAGTTACTTTTACATCTTTAAATTAATCCCCTTTGCCCGTGACTTACTTGGCTTTATTATTGCAACACTAAGGAATGCGGCAGAGTTATGTGACATTCGGCATTGATTTGTCTGTCTGTTAGCAACATTACTCAAAAACAGACTAACAAATTTGGATAAAATTTTCAGTGAAGGTCAGAAATGACTTATTATAAGTACTACAGCATTTTCCCATTATTGACACAAACATTTAATATGTGTCCTATTTTATTAAGAACATTTTTGTAGTTTGAATACACTGTAAAGTCATTTTGGACCATTTTTAAAAAAAAATGTTTATCCCTTCTCAGCCATCCTAGATGATTAACTTTTTCTGGAGAGGTTTTGAATAGTTGAGGATTTTTTTAAACAAGTTCTGGACATATTTGAGCAATTTCTAGTCATTTTGCACATATTTCACGTCATTTTTGAAAAATTTTGACAACAGTTAGAGAACACACTTATTTTATGAGGTCAAATAGGAGTAATGTTGGAAACCTCAGCGATTCCAGATGTTTAACTCATTTTGGACAGATTGTGAATCGTAAAAGAGTTCAATTTCAATTGAAAAGAGGATTTTTTTGAGCAAAGTCTGGACAAATTTCTAATCATTTTGCATTAATGTGGAGATTTTTTTAAAGATTTCTGTAGCATTGTGAGATAGCAGCACGGCGTCACTGTAACTATGACAACAAGTGAACACCACATCAGCTGATTGTGATCCCACTACAATTCCACCGCTGCGGACTTATCGGACTTATTTGTCAGGAATGATACAAGGAACAATTGATTAAATTTTGGAGGTGTTCCCATCAATTCCTGCCGCCGCTACATATTTAGGTCACGCGATTCGGTATCCGTACATAACGTACACATGCATAACATACGCCTGTGCTTAGCACGACATCATTTTGTTTGTGTTTACATCTATATTAAATGGACACATTCTATGATGTCGTGATTTCTGATCATCAATAACTAATAAACAAATGCTGCATTTCTGACATATGGAGGAATGTGCAGCCTTGGAGGAGTGCTGCGCTCTCCGAGTGTTTTTCTTGTTCTGTGTGTGTCAGTCATTGTTGCATGCACACCTCCGGGATAATAGATTCCCGCCTGACCGCAGCTACATGCATTATGTGTAGTGATTGTAAGGTCATTGCACAATAAAGTGCGTCCCCGAACAGCTGCCGAAACTCTCACACATGCTGCTCTGTGCTAAGTGTGGAAGACACGTGAGACCGGAGAGCTACAGTATGGAGTATGAGTCACTACGCGACTGTCTAGCCAATGGTATGCTGACACACGGTATATAGCATTACTGAAGATTTAAGCTCTTAATCTGTCAGGTTTCTGCATCGTACGGAACGGTTGGAGTGTCCTCAGGGCCACCGATTATACAGAAACAAACATCAACACGTGCATGTTTGGCAAGCTCCCTAAGAAACATTTTTATTGTGATGAATGCTTGCTGTGGAATCGCTTTGGTCTCACGCTTGGCCACTTTTAATTGAAGTTTTCAAGCCGTCACAAATAATTTTTCAGTCTTTTGGATGCAGCAGAGCCTCATCTACTGAATGTAAAATGTTTGGAAAATAGAAAGTCAGTTATTTTTTGTGGTTTCTTTCTTTTAAAAAAAATGGGGACATGTCCAATATTTTGTTCCCACAGATGTTGCCGACACTGGACAATTTTTGCCATTTTCAATATGTTTGCATACTTGTTTCCTCTCTGCTCTGTGTATACACAGCCTGCAGTTCAGCCGACAAGTCTTTGAATTTTTGTTATGGGATTGTTGGTTGCGACTGTCACTGTTTTTGTTTTGTTTTTTAGCAATTTTTAAATTAAATAAGTAGGATAAAAATGATAATGATGGAATATTCTGCTTTTAATCTTAGAGTCAGGTTGATTTTATGGTTTGTGGCTCTTATAAATGGTGCAAATAAGCAGAACAAAGTGGTTATGATGGCATACTATGCTTAAAAAAGCATAGATTTGGTGATTTTTATGGTTTGTGGCTTGAATAAATGGCATCATTTCAGAGTCATGGATAGGGCACACTGTTTTTGCTTGTTTTTTTAGCAAAATTTTGAATGAAATAAGAAGAATAAAGTGGTTACAATGGAATATTATGCTTTTAAGCTTAGATTTGAGCTGATTTTATGGTTTGTGGCTGTAATAAATGGTGTGATTTTAGAGTCACAGATAGTGCAAACTGTTTTTTTTTTGTTGTTTTTTTAAGCAAACTTTTAAATTAAATTAGTAGAACAAAGTGATTACGATGGAATATTCTGCTTTTAAGCTTAGAGTCAGGCTGATTTTATTGTTTGTGGCTCTCATAAATGGTGTAATTTTGGAGGGTTCAAATAGTTTAAAAGACAGTTTTTAAACTAAAACATAATAGCATGGGCCCCATGTAATCTTAGTCCACTCTCTGGGTCTGGTTTCTGAAGATTCTGTCAATTTTAAGAGGTTTTCTTGCAAAAAAAGAAAGCTGCATAACTTTTAAACCTGCACTACTGTTCAAGTCCACTCTACTCTTCGACAGTTTGACGAGAAAGATTATTCTGCCCCCAGTTTTGGAGGCTCATAATAAGCGTCTTGGGGTGATATTGCAGAATGTGAACAGTTTGTTTGCTTTGCACTCTGATGGTAATTAATACCTCTCCCTGCCAGGCCCACCATACTGCGTGGAAACCTCGCCACGCTTCACGCCAGCCAGTGCCAGCCTTTTGTCTATATGCACACACTTCATAGCGATCCGCCACTGAGATGACAGACATTAAAAATTCTCAGTTTTCCCTCACAGATGCACACAGACGACACAATTACCGATCCAATCCTCGGCTTACACGGGTCACACATGGCAACCGAAGGGAGGGAGGGAGGTTTTTCTCTATCTCTGTCTTTCTCTACATGTCTCGGAGCTAAATGAGATTACTGTAATCCAGCTTGACCACAGGGACGAGGAAATCCAAATGCTGTTTACTTCATCCCCTTTCTGTGGATGTACCTCACTTTCACCAATCTCCTGCCTTTCTCTTTTGTGATTTTCTTCTCTTTTGCTCCCCTCTTTCTCCTCTGAAATGCCTTTACATGTACAACACCATTCAAACGTTTAGAAATGTCCTAATTTTTGAAAGAAAAACTGTTATTTTTCAATGAAGATAGCATCAAATAAATGATAAATCCAGTCTAGACATTGTTAATGTGGTAAATGACTATTCTAGCTGGAAATGTTTCATGGAATATCTCCATAGGGGTACAGAGGAACATTTCCAGCAACCATCACTCCTGTGTTCTAATGCTACATTGTGTTAGCTAATGGCGTTGAAAGGCTCATTAATGATTAGAAAACCCTTGTTTTCCCTTCTCTTCTTCTTCTTTGGTGTTCTGTTGTTGAGCTGCTTAAACGAACAGATCTGTCTTGCTGAGTTAGCCCAAAAAGCTAACTGCTACCGGAGCTAACTGACTGAATGCTAACCATAGACGGTGTATGAAGATGCTAACACGGGGAGCTAACTGGCTAACAGCTCTTTCGTACGGACTTAGAGCCTCAATGCAAACTAAACACTGTTTATAAAGATGCTAAAAGGTTTGCTAACGGGTTAAATCAAATGTTTCTTTAAACAGATCAAAATATACTAAAAAAATTTGCAGATAAACACGCTTCTTTAGGAGTGCAGTTATGTTTCCACGGAATAAAAGTGTGAGTTGTCTGGGTGACCCCAAACTTACAAATATACAATAAAATATTAACACCGTTTTATTTTAGCTTCTGTTAATCGTCTAACAGTGTTACTATGAGGCTGGGACGGGTCAACGAGGCAGCGACTGTTGGTGAATTGGACATATGAGTAATAAAAAAGACCAGCAGTTGGCTATAAAAAACAAAACAAAAATGCTCTCACTGTAGTATTGTGTTCATGTCAGAATGTGCCCATATTGCTCCCTGCAGCCGGATTTTTTTAATTTATTTGCTCTCCATCTTTGTCATCTCATCCAA
The DNA here is from genome assembly GCF_021347895.1 of Acanthochromis polyacanthus. Lineage (NCBI taxonomy): Eukaryota > Metazoa > Chordata > Actinopteri > Pomacentridae > Acanthochromis > Acanthochromis polyacanthus. The sequence continues at coordinate 26,064,224 of NC_067134.1, read as the reverse complement.
CCTCACCATTATATTGGTCAGCCAACAGAACAAACGGGACATCTGTTGTCTATTCTGTGAACTTGAAGCTACACCAGGTCTAATAACGAGTGATGATGACTTTTAAATAATTCTAACTCTCCTCTCTCTGTCCAGATGACATTGTGCAGAAGGACGGTCCTCTGTGTGCAGCAGAAATCGGCTCTGAACTCCAGAAACAGTTTGCCATTCTGCCAGGTTGGTGTGATTTCAGCCAAATATAACTAAGTGTTCTTTCCTTTAATTGCACAACTTGTGACTTAACGAATTGTAAGAGACGCTCATTTGAAAGTAATTTAACGAATTAGCTGCAACTTGTCGCGGTGAAGGTGCAAGTGGAGCCGGTGTTTTACATTAGCTTGATAAATCCAATCACATGGAACAATGCGACGTTATTGGGTGACGGCAAGCGGTGAAATGCAGCGTCGATTAGATTAGACTAGACGATTGATTCAGTGGTGCAAAAACTTATTCAAGTAAACCAAATAGTAGTTTACGTAAAGATCCAGCAAATTGTGGTTGTAGACAGAATGCAACGAACCTACATTCTTTGGAGTCAAGTGAAGTTCAGTCTTGTGTGCGGCTTCTATACTCACTTAGAAATGTCCTTGTTTTTGAAAGAAAAGCATTGAAGATAACATTAAATTAATCAGAAATACAGTCTAGACATTGTTAATGTGGTAAATGACTATTCTAACTGGAAATGTTTCATGGAATATCTCCATAGGGGTACAGAGGAACATTTCCAGCAACCATCACTCCTGTGTTCTAATTAGGGCTGGCCCGAATAGTGGTTTCTGGCTTCCGAATATTCGGGCCCTATTAAAGACGAATATCCGAATATTCCGATCCGTTCGTCTGGTCTCCCGGGTCCAAATTTTGCCTTCGTTTTGTCTTCAGTTAAACTGAAGAATTCCCAAACAGCGGAGGTCTTCGGCATCTTGTCTTGTGTTTATGCAACGAAGTGAAGCGTGACGTCAGAGTCGGCAGCCACCCGGCCATTCAGGTGGTGGTAAGAAACACGAACGGAGGAGCCGAGATGAGCCGATGTGGGCCGAAGGCAGAGGGAAGACGGTAACGCCGCATATTCTTTCTGCCCGGTAACATCCAACTGGGGAGGGGCGAATATTCGGATACCAAAATTAATATCCGGATACCGCCATAGCGAATGAATATTCGGGATATTCGGGTCCAGCCCTAGTTCTGATGCTACATTGTGTTAGCTAATTGTCTTGAGAGGCTCATTGATGATTAGAAAACCCTTGTGCAGTTATGTTAGCACATGGATAAAAGTGGGAGTTTTCACTGAAAACATAAAACTGAACAGTAGCTAATTTAATGTCTGGATTAGGATGATGCTAAACAATGACAGAAATGATATATCACATCACATATCACACTGCCCCCAAAACATCTCTAAAAGTACATTTAAGGCCAAACTGATGCTGCGTGAGTCTATGCGAGTCATTTCCAAACTGTAAAAAGCTGTAGGGAAGAGAAGAAACGAGAGAGTTGGACCTCTCTGTAGGAAAAGTTTCACTTTTGTCAGTTACTGATGACAGGTTGACCCAGATTCACACAATCACAACCAACCACACACACGAAGCACGCAGAAACGCACACTTCAGGCCCGTGCGTTGGGATACCATGACGATAATGCCTGCCCTGTAACGGCATGTGAATAATTCATCGCTGCGACGGTGTGCTTTGCAACCCGACCCACGGACGAAAGAGAACGCTGAGTTTGTGCTTGTGTGTGCGAGTACCTTCGGCCCTCTTGATTTTACACTTTTGCCTTGAGAACGCAGTCAAAAAATGAGTGAATTACGTCCAAAATTAGTGCAATTATGGGTAAAGGTCAGAGTGTAATCTGTGATATTTAACCTGCTGCAGTCTACTTTGCAATCTTGAGCTTTTCTGTTCTATTTTGTGATTTGTTTCTGTGGTTTACAAGTTAATTCCTGTGCAAGAGTGTCAAAAAGTAAGCCAAGGTGAGGCATAAAGCAACTAGAACAGCTCCATCCACGACATAATCTTCCTGAATTAATCCTTATTTATAAATTTGATGAGATTAGAAGATCAAGAGTAGGTATTTTCCACCAAGCTGCTACCAGATGTGCCTCTGCCTGACCTCTCTGATCTCTCCTTTAACTTCTGCCTCTAAAGGGGGCCGCGGGATGAACGGCAGCCCCGTCATCGTCTTCCCAGAATTCCCGGAGTTCGGCGAGCTGGAGGAGGACGAGGTTCAAAGCGTCCTCAGCTACCTCACCAGCGTCCCCAGGTGAGTGTCTCACACGGAGGCAACACACTGCGAAAACTCCAAATCTTACCAAGTCTGTTGACTTGATTTAAGATAAATTCACTGAACAAGAGACATTTCAGCAAGATGGAGGGACTTGTTTTAAGACAAAGCATCTTAAATACCTAGTTAAGTCAAATGATCTTGAAATTATCTTGTTTTGAGTTGAATTTTACAAGAAAACTCAAAATAAGTCGCATACGTTTCAAATTAGGAGCTTACATGAAAGCAAAAATCTATTTTGAGCTTGATAATCTTGGTAAAATAGAACTTAAAATAAGTTTCCCCGCTAATTTTAAGATCTCAGTATTTTAAATATCATATCCTATTTCAAGGAATCTTACCAAGCCATTCTTCACTTGTTCTATTGGCAGGTTTTTTTTACTTATTTCAAGGTAAAAGTTCCTTGAAAAAATTTATTTTGAGAAGGGCATTTTTTCCACTACACGGCAGGCATTCTGCAAACTGATCCGAGGTGTAATACCGCGTTAGACCAACAGATGTCAGCACAATACTAAAGGCCTGACGAGAGGAAGGAGCCACAAAAGAGACATTAAAAACAGATTTGAAGATGGAAGGATATTAATAATAAGAAAGGAATAAGACAATGAGAGAGAAATCCTGTGTTTTTGCTGCATTTTTCAAAATAAAACGCCTCACGAAACGGTTTGTATTCCCAGTTAACTAAAATCCCCTCCTCTTTCTGCATCTTCCTGTTCTTCTCCCCTCCTTTATCCTCGGTCCCTCCTCCCTCTCACTCTCCCCTCCCTCTCCTTCACCTTTCCTTTAACGCTGATTGCTGCACTTTCATGGCTAAGGGGAGGAGGGAGGATGGATATGTTTGCATGTACATATGTGTACGTGTCATGGCGGCCTTTCAGTGCATCCTTTTTATTTCTTGCGGCTCATCACCTTCCATACAACCACCGAGTCCCCTCCCTGCTCACCTCCCCCGCCAGCTCCAAGCTCCAATTGGCCGCCGGGCGAACAGCAAACCTGCAGAGCCTCGCTGTGATTGGCTGAGGGCGGTGAAGCAGGCTGGTGGAGGAGCAGAGGGAGGAAAGAAAAATAGGAGGGGAAAGGAGGAGGGAGATGCTCTGTGAGGATGCGATCGGTCACCTCTCTCCATCAGGCAGATGATTGTGGACGCAGGAGCTGAGCACCAACACCAGCAGAATGAGCACGAAAAGCGAAAGCGGAGTGGATTATTTTTGGGCGATAGCGATGGAATATTGAGGGTTTTTGCTGCCTTTTCACTAAGCTGCATTCATGTGGTTTGAGTATTTTTTTCCAGTGGACATGGACTGAGGATTGCAGCATTCACTGGGTAGCGTAGCATGCTAATTGTCTTCATTTTTTCTGTGTGTGCGCGTGTGTGACGGTGAAAACTGGCTAATAATGACACCCAGATGGGAGCAGTGCTTGTGTGTGTGATGTCAGGATACATGTCAGCTGAAAATGCTGCATTCACACACACACACACACACACACACACACGCAGTGGGTTAATTAGCTGCTACATATGGCTCAGCCTGTGGAATGAATGGCAGGATTTTCCGCACACACACACACATTTTAATGCAGGGCCGAGGTTGCCATGGTAATCACAAGGGTCTCTCATAATCATCGCTGCTGACAAATCATGACTGCAGGTTTGCTTGAGAATATTTTTTCAGGCGTAAATCTCACATTTTTATCTTGCTCATCCTCACACATGGATACGACGACGATCCAGATGTAGCAGGTTTTAAATCCACTCTGTAGCTTTTCCCTCCAAGTCTTACAATTGGGCTATAAATGGTTTAATTTATTTATTTAGTTTGGTTATTATTTAGTTTGGGACCTATTTGAGGCTTTTCTTTACATCAGGGGTGTCAAACATGCGGCCTGTGGGCCAAAAGTGGTCCTCCAGAGGGTCCAATCTGGCCCTTAAAGTGTAAAAATTACAGAGAAGACATTAACTACAGATTGTAAAATCGTAAAACTATGAATTTAAAATAATGTCTAGAGCATGACAGGTTATTTTGATCATAAAGTAAAATACTAGATTGCTTATTGTTCTTTTGTGTCTCATTTTTGTAACATTTTGTCTTCTTTTTGTTGTTTTTTTTGTCTTTTTAATCAGACTTTTGTCATTTGTCTCATGTTTTTGTTGTTTTCTTTCTGTTTTTTGTCGTTTTGTGTTTCCTTTTTGTCTCACTTCAGTTTTTTTGGTCAGTTTCTTATGTCATTTTGGTCTTTTTTATCATTTTTTTGTCTCGTTTGTGTCCATTTTTGTTGCTTTCTAACTTCTGTGTCTAATTTTTTGTCTTGTTTTGGTTCTTGCCATTTGTATAATTTTTGTCATTTTGTGTCTCATTTTTGTAATATTTTGTCTTTTTTTAATCAAACTTTTGACATTCGTCTCATATTTTTGTCTTTTTGTGCTTCCTTCATGTTTCGCTTGTGTTTTTTGTCTTATTTTTGTCATTTTGTGTTTTGCTTTATTTGAAGTTTTGTGTATCGTTTGAGTCGTCTTGCGTTTTTGTTTGTCTCGTTTGCGTTCTCTGTTCATTTTTTAATTATTTTGTTTCTCGCTTTTGTCATTTTTGGTCTCATTTGTGTAATTTTTTACCTCGTTTTTGTCGTTTTCCCATTTTTTTTGTCCCTTTGTAACTTTTTGTTTTGTTTCATGTCTTTTGTGTCTCATTTTTGTCATTTTACATTACATTTTTGTAATATTTTGTCTTGTTTTTGTCTTTTTTGTCATTTTGACTTGAAACGGAATTTAATTTTATCATGCTTTGTAAAAAAAAATAATTCCTTAAATGTTTTTTGCACTAAAACAAAGGAAACATTTGGAGTTGTGGTTATTTCGCAGGGTACTATGCTGTGATTTTACTGGTCTGACCCACATGAGATCAAACTGGACTGAACTAAAATCAGTCTGACACCGTTGTCTGACAGTTTCCTGATCATTTTCTAACCACTGCCATGTGCTCCTCTGTTGGATTCGCCACACACAGTCTGACCTGCTGTCTAGGCCTTTTGCAAACTCCACTCTCCTCGTCTCACACACATACAGACAAGTGGTTTCCGTGGTGATAATGGCGTGTGCCTCTCTCCTGCAGCGTTGCAGCATCAGGAGTGGGCTTCATCCTGGTCATCGACAGACGGCTGGACCGATGGGCCGCCGTCAGGGCCACCCTGCACCGCATCGCAGTGAGTCCCTCCACATATATGTGCATGTTTGCTGAGTAAACGGAGAAGCTGTGCAACGGCCGGCTTGTTTGTGAGCCTCAGCTGCTGATGAAACACATCTGATGGCTGTTTTGGAGCGCGTGCATGCGCTAATGTTTGTTTTAACACTAATCTGTGGGCGCAGTTGCTGCCGTCAGCTGTCCGTGTCTACAATTTGGTTTGTCACCGCTTAGAATAATTGATGTTTTTTGTTTGTTTTGCAAGTGCAGTATGCTTTACTTGCAGCGGGAATTAGGCGAGGATGTTGAAATGAAGCGGGAGGAGAGTTAAAAATAGGTTATTATGTCGGAGTGGGTGGCGGAGTCCCACAACATGAACAAGGTGTTTGTGTGTGTGCAGCGAGATGGAGCAGAAATAGAAAGTCCGCATAGTGTCAGCTATCGTTTCGTAATTGTTTTTCACCGTCAGCCTGGTGTCTGTGTCCCATTAGCCCACTGGCCTACTTCTTGGATGGAGTAAAAGTTTCACTTCCATCTAAAACAATAAAGCAGCAGAGAAGAGTTCAGGGGAATGCTTCAGAAGGGAAGCAGAGTTGAGCTTTAATGCTACCACTACTAAAAACAATAGTCAAGGTGAGATTTGTAGAAACTAACAGCATCTATAAATGTTGGGTTGAAGGAGTATTCCATCCAAAATCCTCGAATAGACACAAATAGGCGGTTTAGACAAAATCTTTCAATGTCGACCAAAAATAGAGGAATATTCCACCTTAAATGTCAACTTAAGATGCTGGTTTGGAAGAATATTCCACTTAAAAACCTCCAATGTACCCCTAAAAGGTTAATTTAATGGTATACTCCACCTGAAATTCACTAACGTAGACCTTGGAGGATGGTCTGATTGTATATTCCACCCAACATCCTTCAATGTAGACCAAAAGTAGTTGGCATAAAGGAGTATTCAACCTCAAATGTAGACCTAAAAGATGGTTTGGAGTAATATTCTGCTCTAAAATCTTCTGATAGACCGAAAAAGTTGGTCTGAGTGCATGTTCCACCCAACATCCTTGAACATAAAAAGTTAATTCAAAGGAGAATTTCAACTTTAATCTTTCAATATAGACTAAAAAAAGTTAGCATGGAGGAATAGTCCACCTTAAATGCAGACAAGACGGTTTGGAAGAACATTCCAGCTAAAATCCTCAAACATAGACACCAAAGGTTCAATGTCGATCAAAAATGGAGGAATATTCCACCTTAAATGTCGACTTAAGATGCTGGTTTGGAAGAATATTCCATCTAAAAACCTCCAATGTACCCCTAAAAGGTTAATTTAATGGCATATTCCACCTGAAATTCACTAATGTAGCGCTTGGAGGATGGTCTGATTGCATGTTCCACCCAACATCCTTGAACATAAAAAGTTAGTTCAAAGGAGAATTTCAACTTTAATCTTTCAATATAGACCAGAAAAAGTTAGCATGGAGGAATAGTCCACCTTAAATGCAGACAAACAAGACGGTTTGGAAGAACATTCCAGCTAAAATCCTCCAGTGTACACCTAAAAGGTTAGTTTAAAGGTATGTTCCACCTAAAATTCACTACTGTAGACCTTGGAGGTCACTGTAACTGTGACTACAAGTGGTCACATGATTGTGATCCTACTACAAATCCATCGCTGTGGACTTATCGGGACTTATCCGTCGGAAATGACACAAGCGACTGCTGATTAAATTGTGGGGGTGTTTTTGAGTCCCAAGATTTCATCCGTCAGAAATGATACGACAGAGCAGCGTTGGAGGAGTACTGCACTGTCTGATGCCTTTCTTGTTTTTAGACTGTCACGTAAATCTAAAACCAGCAGAGTCACCATGACAATAAAGCTTCACCACACTGTCCACATCTGTTATTGGGATGCTCCTCCTGTTATTACACCATTTCAAAGTATCCAATTTATGCTAATACATGCTAATATATGCTAATTGGACAGTGATTATCATCAAGCCTGATGGTTTTTCTAAGAAACTATCCCCACTGTGGCAATAAGTCATGATGATGCTTCTTGGTTTGGAGCTCCAGCAGGTTAGTGTGAGCTGCACAGGGAAACATGTGCCCATTCAGCAGTAGTAATGAACCCTTTCAGGCCTGTTATCTTATTCCAGTCCTCTGACTTTGAAAGGGATGCTGATGGACTGCGGGTGTTACTGATAACAGAGACCCAATTAGCAGCTTAAAATGTTACTGCCAAGTCTGGAGAAAGCAAAAGGAAGCTGACGTACATGGAGAGAGATCCATTTTTTTACTACAAAATGTAATAAATAAACATGGGTATTGGTGTAGAACACATCGCTGCATTAAGGGTGACAATATAGAATCATTTGGTCAGTGGTAATGTGAGTTCTTGTGTCTTTAAATGGGAAGATCAGCACAATAATCTCACATCTGTCTGCTGATAATGAAGCTGGAGCAGCTGGCTGGCTTATTTTAGCACAAAGACTGGAAACAGAGAGCCGGTTTCCTCTTTGTTTCCTCCAATGTTTGAAAAAAATCCACCTATCAGCGCATGCACAGCTCATTAATTAGCATATGACACCTTGTTTTTCTCATTTTGTTTATGATACAATAGGGACTTTTCTATTTATTGGCTGGGCATAATGACTTCTCAGTCTTCTGTAGAATCACAAATTGCCATTTTAGATTAATAAAACCACTGCTTTTACTAGAAATTATTACGTTTTGAATCAATGTAATGCTTCTCTTGGTTGTTCTAAAGTGGCAGAATTAAAACATTTGTGCTCCAAGCAACAGAACTTGAGAAATCTTGAAATATACTTTGGATTAATTATAATATTTAGGCACTTCTAGCTTTGGTTTTTTATTGTTTTTAGGTCGTCTAATTTGATTTTATGTCTTTTTAATTTATTTATCCAAGTATTTTGTTGTATTTTTCGGTTTGTCATTTCTTTTTTATCTTACACATCCTATGTTTGATTTATTTTCCCTTTCGTCTTGCTTTATTATGCACCATTCTTGCTCTGCTCATCAGTCAGGCACTGTCAGAATCTGCGTGAAAGGTGCTGTACAAATAAGGCTTGATTGACCGACTGGCATGTTTTCATTTCGGCTCGACTCTGGCAATTTGCGCTCACTCTTTTGCCTCATTCAATTAAACCAACAAAAGATAAAAATACCGGCGATGGGGCCCAGATGACGTACGTCTCGCGCCGAAACCCCGTAATTTCGAGCCGTGGTGGAGTTTTATCAGCGTGGCAGCAGAAGCTTCTCAGCAGGATCTCCCCTCCTCCCTCTCATTAACTCTCTTTCCTCTTGTTCTGCTTTTTGCGTTTTCTGCTGTCTCTCTGCCCCCCCCCCCGGAGTCGTCCTCTTCACTTTGAAAGGGAGCATTTAAACCGGGAAAGATGCGATGTGTGTGTTTAATATGCAGCTCCGGTGTTTGTTTAGGTGTTGTGACAAAGTGATCTCATGGGGTGACAGGTGGGAACAAAGAAAACGGTAGAGGATGTGATTATGGGCTCCTGTTTGCTAAAGTGAAGCGTCTCTGAGCTCCGTAGATGATCAGGTTAGGTGTAACTGTGGGTTTTTAGAGTCGACTAGCATCTGAATGTGACTGCTGCAGTGATTAACGGATGTCAAGACGTTTTAGAAATGAAAACGGGATGTTAATTGGGATACGTAATCAATAAATGTGCAATATCTTTTCCTTAATAGTCTCACTATTTGAATTATCATTGTTTAAGTGCAGTATTTCTCCTGCTGTGTTTACTTCCAGTTCACTTTCTGTTCATCTGTTTCTTCTTGTTCGTCTACAGTTTACATTTTTTTATATTTTGATTTATGATCATTATTTTCTGGCATCCACTAAAACACCTCACAAAAACACTCGCACATTTTGCATTTTGTGTATTCTTTTATAATTTCTATTTCACTACAAACCTCTGTAATTGTGCATATCCCACAAACCTTTGTTTTTTTCGTATTGTAGTCTGGCAAAACAATTTCCTCTGTGGTGAATGAAGCTTATAGTATCTTATCGTATCTTATTCTATCGTATCTTTAAACAAGTGAAAAAAAAGCAGAAAATATCAGCTAAAATCACTAAAACACTCAGTGCAGAGAGAGCAGAATTTAAAGTGGAAGCAGGCGGCGTTCAAACTTAACCTGAAAGCATGAAGAGCAGGTGGCTAGATCTCCTCCTCAGTCCTCTTCACTTCTCTGCCCATCGGCGGATGTCCTTGTTGGAAACGCCTGCTTTGTCCACCAGCGAATGACGCTCAGTCTCACTGCAGAGTGAAGGTTGTACGTCTTCCCGCGAGGCGCCGTTTCCATCGAGGCCATTCAAGGTCACTGCTGCCGTTTGCCGGTTCCCTGGCGGGAAAAAAAAGGAAATAAATAAATAGAGGAGTGGGCAGTATTGTCCTGTAAAGCCACAGATCAGTGCGTGCACAGTGATTTATGACAATCCACAGATGGCGCTGACCACTCCTTCCTTCAGTTCAATTCAGTTTTTATTTCTATCGTGCTAATTCACAACATATGTCAAATCATAGCACTTTGCATAATTTAAACATGAGCCTTGTGTGCAGCGTTTGGTTGCAAATAAAAATATTTAGTGTGACTTTCTCAAAAAATAAGATGATACTGAGTAAGAACTTAGCATCCATAAACTGATAAAAACAATAAAGGATTAAGACCCAAATATAGAAAAAAATAGAAAAAACATAAATAATAATAATATATCATCAAAATATAGAAGAAAATTAGCAAAAAATAAAATAAAACTAAAAAAATATAAATAATAATAATTCTATATAAACCCAAATGTAGAAGAGAATTAGCATAACAAAAAACTATATCTATATATATATCTATATATATATATATATATATATATATATATAAATAAAATATAGACAAAAATGATAAATAATAAAAAATAAACACATATATATCCAAATATAGAAAAAAATCTGCAAAAATAAAACTAAAAAATATAAACAAAATATATAAACCCAAATATAGAAGAAAATGAAAAAATAGAAAATAATATTTAAAAAAATTTATATTTTCAAAAAATACAACTGATGTATTTCTGCAACAGTGGGTTTTTCAGCGTAAATCTATCAAAATCAGCTCAGAATTAATGACACTTTCCTCCTCAGGTGCCCTCATGGCAATCCATCTTTAGATTTAAGCCTAAGCAGCCAGAAGGTCCCACTTGAGGATCTCATGTGGGGTCAACACCAGACCAGGCGCTTTAAAAGTGATCAGCAGAACCTTAAAGTCGACTCTGAGCTGAACAGTAAGAGCAGCCAGGATTGAGACGGTGTCACACGGTCTGCTAAAACCAGCAGGAAGTGTAGCAGTCGGCAACATGTCTGTAATTGGAAGTCATTAAATTCAATAAACCCTGAGAGGTCCTGGTTTAATTTGTAGCTCTGCATTAGCATGACAATACACGAGCTGCTCGCCGCGTCCCCTGACAAATGAGGACAGATATGCTAATGCACACATTAAAGTAAAGCACACGCTGCTCACATCAATAAATGATAAGGAGTAGAATATGATTTTCTGTTGGCTGGGTGATCTATATTCCTTCAGAGAGGAAGGACGGTGGAAGGTTTGAGCCCACTCCACTCATGTCCTCTAATGACATCCACATTGTCCTCGTGGGAGTTGGAGAGCCGCAATATTAGACCTCCCTCAACCCCCCATCCGTCTGCTTTTATCCATGAAATCTGCTCCAGTTGTTTGTGACAAAGAGATTCGGCTGAAATGCTCCAGGATCGCTGCTTTTATTTTAAGCCGATGATTTGTTGCTCCTCAGTCGAGCCTCTCGTTGGCACCGGCTGACGGAGCCATCTGCATCTTCGCCCTGCAGCGTCGTTCCTGCACGCTCCAGCGACAGTAAATTTATCAGCCTGAATTACAAAGACGGGCCGCAACAGAGGCGAAGGCGATCATCATCATCATCATCATCACATGTTGACTGGAATGCACGTGGATTCACCCGGTGTAGCCAAACAAAATGCTGCTATTTGGATGGTAAATGTGGATGTCTGTGGAAAATATACTGAAAATGGGGACCGAATGAGAAAAAAGTTGAAGGCAAAAGATGGAAATAACTCATGAGGGAGCAGGATTTATGCTCCTTAAATTCACCTGTAGAAATAACAAAAGGAGCTCAGAGCAGCCTGCCTGAGGAGGCGACGCCTGCAGAGTAACTTCTTTTAAATCACTCATGAAAACCCGCTTTTACAGACTTGCTTTTATGTGAAGCTTTAATCCTGTAAAAGCCACTGCTGCCGAGATTACCAGCCTAAAGTTTGGGCACCCCTTCTCATTCAGTGTTTTTTTTTTTAAATGTAATTATTTTATACATTGTAGATTAATACTGAAGACGTCAAAACTATAAAAGAATATATACGCAATTATGTTGCAAACAAAAAAAGTGTTACTCTTCAGTATTAATCAACAATGTAGAAAATAATACAAATAAATAAAAAGCATTGAATGAAAAGGTGTACTCTTGAATATTTGTTTTAATTTCTCTGTTATTTTTGCTATTTTTTTCTCTGTTTGGGTTTTACAGGTTATTTGTATTTATTATTTATATTGACATTTGATTGACAAACTTTATCTGAATTATTACTTTTTATTATTTATAAATGTATCTCTTATTTTTGCTAATTTCTTTTCTATGTTCAGGTTCTACAGGGCACTCTTTTTTTTAAACTCTTTTCTATATGACAACAAGTTAATATTATTGTTGTCATTCTGTATTAGCAGCGTTTTGAATGGAGGAACCGGTTCAACAAAAATGATCTCCTTCCTCCTCAAATCTTCCTTTTTGCAGCAGTTCACGACTTACACTCTTCCAGACTTCCTGTTTCTATTACTTATTTAATTAACCTTTTAGAACATGACTTTTACAGATTCAGGATCAAAAATTGGCTGAACTCCAACTATTCTACTCTCCCTATCGCATCTTTAGTCTTTCCTAAAATGTATTCCCTGCAGGTTTAGAGTGCTGCAGTGGAGGAGCGGCAAGCGTTGTTTGAAAGTGAAAATAAAAATTGGGTGGAGAATTGAAAGAATCCATGCGGAAACCTGGCTGCCTTTCATCAAACCTCGCAGCAGGCAGGAAGTGTGCGAGCCAGAAATAAACGAGTGGAAGAGCAGAGCGGAGCTGCAGGAACCAGAGAACGCTTTTAGATGAACCACATCCGCGAGTGTCACTCCACACCTCCTCTATTGGTTTGTGTCGAACGCACCATCTCCGCCTGTACCGCCGCTCATGCACCTCTCTTTCCAAGGAAAACGGTTCCCATGGCAACCCCGTGCAGGCATTTCACGAGCATGATGTATGCACCTCTGCACGAGTGCACTCTCCTTGTCAGCTAAATTAAACCCGTGTACCGCATTTTAGCCAATCATTTATTCATCCCAGCACATGTAGTGGCTTTTTTTTTTTTTTTTTTTTATGGGATGTTGTCGGCAGTTCTAATAAATACGGCATAAATGGAGAATGGGAGCATTAGTGGTTAAAATTAGCTGCTAAATGTATAAAAACACCCCTGGACATAGGTTAACCCTCCTGTTGTCCTCATGTACTGGCACCAAAAAATATTGTTTCCTTGTCTGAAAAAAAATCCAAAAAAATAGCAAAAAAATTCCCCAAATTTCTGAAAATTTGCAAAACCTTCAGGAACAGAATTCCAATAATTCCTTAAAAGTTTCCCTTAAAAGTTTTATTTTAAGAAACTCCCCCAAATGTGGCAAAAAAAAAATTGTAAATATTTTTTAAAAATCTGTAAAAATCTTCCAAAAAATCCTAATTTAAGAACATTCACAACAAAAATAAATTAGCTGGATTTTGATTATTTTTTATGTGAATGTTATTAACAAGCTTTTTTTTTTTTTACACCAAAAAATGTTTAAAGATTTCCCCAAAAATTTTGAAAATGTGGACATCAGAAGTTTCACTGTGAATACATTGTTTCCTTGTCTGAAAAAAATCCAAAAATTCAGGAAAAAAAATTCCAAAATTTCTGAAAATATGAAAAACCTTCAGGAAGAAAATTCAAATAATTCCTTAAAAGTTACCTTTAAAACTTTGATTTAAAAAAAAGAATAAAACAAATAAATTTGGCAAGAAATTTCTTGAGTAAAAAATCTTCCAAAAAAAATCCTAAAAATATCTAAAATGATCACATATATATCAGTAAAACCTCTAATATTTTCTTTATGAACATTCACAAAAAATGAACTAAAATGGATGATTTTTATGTGTATGTAAAATGTTAAGAAACATTTTAACATTTTTTTTCCACCAAAAAATGTTCAAAGATTTCCCAAAAATGTTGAAAATGTGGACATCAGAATGTTCACTGTGAAAATATAGTTTTTTCCACATTTTCAAACTTTAAAACGGGTCAATTTTGATGTCATAAAGAGCAGTTTAATGGTTGTTTGCATGAGTAAAACCAGATTGTGTAGCACAAAAACAGAAATACCGGGAGAAAGAGAACAAAATCCATCAGCACTATTCTTTGGTTTCGTATTTTCTCCTCTTTCCACTCTAAAAATGTCACAAGCTCTGCTCACATCCCTCCCTCTGGTCACCCCACGTAGATTTATGGCGTCTAACAGGGTCGAGCAATCCACCCGGCAGTTTAGAGGAACCATAACCGGCTGAGTGGCCTCCAGGCGATTCCCCGTGTTTTGAACCTGTTAGCGTGGAGGCGAGAGACAAAAAAAGAAAATAAAATAAAAGCGACGGCTGCTCCCAAAGTAGCAGGACTAATAAAATCAGTCTCGGCTTTCCAGGTGGGAGCCGTAACGAGGGAGCTGCAGCGGTGGTGAAACGTGGGAGATTTATCGGGGGCTGAATCGTACACGATAAACCTCATCACGGTTTGATTGCACCGGTGGGAAGGTGGTGTTACACAAGCTTTCCCTTCGTTCACTTTTCATGCTGTAAACCTCAAGCGTCGCCGTTCTTTACAGGACATTAAAGTTCGATTCAGGCCACAAATACAGCAGAGCCTCTGTGGAAGACATGTTTTTGGTATCTGCTGCATGTTTTGGACCACAGTGTAACTCCTGTGGTGGACTGTAAACTGTACAGAGTAAAAATATTAAAGGATGCAAAAAAAAAAGACAGCAGTAAACATCTGAAACTGAATCTGAAACAATAATCCAACACCAGTAGCACCAAATAATCCACTAAAAATCCTCTCATTTTGTGTGTCATTTTGTCTTGTTTTTGTTTTTTGTCTTTTTTTTGTCTCACTTGAGTTGTTTGTCTGTTTTTTTTGTCGCGTTGCTTTGAGCTTTTGTCATTTTTTTCTCTCGGTTTGCGTCATTTGTGTAATTTTTTTGTCTATTTTTGTTTGGTTTCATGAGGTTTGTCACACTTTCTCCTCATTTTCTCTAATTTTTTGTCATTTTGTGTCTCATGTTTGTAATATTGTGCCGTGTTTTTGCTGTTTTTGTCTTTTTTTGTCTGACTTTTGGCATTTGTTTTATGTATTGTTGTTTTGTTTCTTGTCATTTTGTGTTTCCTTTTTATCTCACTTGTGTTTGTCTATTTTTGTTGCTTTGTTTCTTGCTTTTGTCATTTTTGTCTTGTTTGTCATTCATGTAATTCTTTGTCGTTTGTAATTTTTTTTTAAATTTTTGGTCTCCTTTTTGTTTCGTTTTGTGTCGTTTGCCTCATTTTTTTGTCGTTTTGTTTCTCATCTTTATCATTTTAATCTAATATTCATACTTTGGTTACAACCCAATCTCTACTAACTTCTTAAAACCCAAAACTCAGGACTGACAACGAACCTAATATTACATCTTCCATCAAAACTATTGCATTAGCAGTTCTGGGGGAAAGAAAGTCCCACCTGAATGGTATTAAATAACCGATTAAAAAAATATTATAATGTCAGTAGGGTCATTTTACTACAGTATCAGTCAAGTATTAGGTACGAGAGGGCTCAGCTTCCCCTAAAAAGACCTGAACCTCTCTGAAAATGTGACCTTTCAAACGTAAGGGGCCTCTGAAATAGAAATTAGGTATTTTTGCCTTGCACTTCTATTGTTCTGTGTCCTCATCGTGGATCATGTGCAAAACGAGGCCGTTACAAATGGATGATTCACCACTAATTCACTTTATTAAATGGCTCACCGGTGTGGTGGTTTGGTTTTGCTGCCGGCCTTTATAACACGGTAAATAAAAAAAAGGTGACTAATGCATGAACCGGAGCACTCAGGAACAGGAGGGTGGATTAATGGACGATCTCTCGCTCTCTTTTAACAGCAAAGTGCACTCCTCTCGCTCTCTTTGCTGCGTTAAACAACTTTGTGGCGCTGAAAAATGCAGCTATTTTTCATCGGTTTTCTTCTTATCCATATCTTAATTAACAGGGATTAATGCAAAGTAAAATCAAATGCATAAGAAGCACTGTGGTTATAGTTCTGTTTGTGTTTTTGTTTTTTTGTAAAAGATGCGTTTACAGACCCTCCTGTATATGGACAGTTCTATTATTTGGTGGTTTCCTGACTCGTTTTGTTTTGAAAAGAAGTGTTTTTATGATTAACCAGCCTGATAAACACCTATTCCCTCCTTCCGGTGTCCTCCAGGGTTCATTTCCGGGGAACTTACACTTGGTTCTGGTGCTGCGTCCCTCTGCTTTGTTCCAGCGGACTCTGTCGGACTTCCTGTTCAAGTTCAACAAGGATGAGTTCAAGATGAAGGTGCCGCTATGACTTTTACTCTGAATGTGTCGCACTTAATGTCTCTCTGCAGCAGGGGTGGCAAACATGAGGCCCGCGGGCCAAAAGCGGCCCTCCAGAGGGTCCAATCCGGCCCTCAGAGTGTAAAAATTACAGAGAAGACATTAACTGTAAATTTATAAAACCATAAATTTAAAATAAATTCTAGACCATGACAAGTTGTTTTGATTAAAAGTAAAATTCTAGATTGTACATTTTTCTTTTGTGAGTCATATTTGTAATATTTTGTCTTGTTTTTTGGCTGACTTTTGTCGTTTTGTTTCTCGTTTTTGTCATTTGTCCATTTTTTGGTCGCTTTGTAACTTTTTTTTGTTAAATTTTTTGTCTCTTTTTTTGTTTAGTTTTGTGTCATTTGTCTCATTTTTGTAATATTTTGTCTTGTTTTTGTCTGACTTTTTTGTTAGTCTCACGTTTTTGTCGTTCTATTTTTCATTCGTTTTGTGTCTCGCTTTTGCCATTTTGTTCCTTTTGTGTCATTTTTGGCTCGTTTGTGTCCATTTTTTATCACTTTGCAACTTTTTTGTCCAATTTTTTGTCTCCTTTTTTGTTTTGTTTCGTGTTGTTTGTCTCGTTTTTGTCATTTTTTGTCTAGCTTTTATTTTTTGTCTTACTTTTCTTGTTTTGTGTTTCTCCTTATTCGTTGTTTTATGTATCGTTTTGTGAATTTATTTGTCTCGCTTGTGTTGTTTGTTTTACCTTTTTGTTGTTTTTTTCTCGCTTTTGTCATTTTTTGTCTTGTTTTTTCGTTGGAACTTTATTGTCAAATTTTTGGACTCTTTTTTGTCATTTTATGTCTCATTTTTGTCGTCTCATTTTTGTAATATTTTCTGTTGTTTTTTGTCTTTTTTTGTCCACCTTTTGTCATTTTGATCAACAATAAAATACTCTACCATTCAGGCATTATATTTATTAGCTACTTTATGTATTATTTTCATTTGTTCTGATTTAATTCAGTGTATTATTTCTTATCAGGTGGTGATGCTGAGTTCGGTGACTGAGCTCCATGCGTATATTGACCCTGGACAACTGACCACGGAGCTGGGAGGCACACAGGAATATTGCCATGAAAGCTGGATCTCACACCGCACCGTATGTACACACAGTTTCTTCATTTTCTGCCATTTAACTACAGATTCTCCTGTTGACATATACATACCTGTGTGCTCCTCAGGCCATCGAGGCGTTCGCCCTTATGGTGAAGACCACGGCTCAGACGCTGCAGGCGTTCGGCACTGAGCTGGCAGAGACGGAGTTACCCAACGATGCCGAGGCCACCACCAACCTGCTGCACGTACACACCCTGAAGAAAGACAAAATGAAGGTCAGACATGCTTACTCTGTGTCCCTCTGAGTCTACAGTGTCTCTAGTTGCTCAGAAAGGTTTAAAAATGTGTGTTCAATCTGTAGGAGGACCTGCAGGTGGCGCTGTCTCAAGGAGGACGCTTACTGGAGTGTATTAACGAGCCTCTGCAGACTGACCCTGAATACAGCATGATGCATGATGAACTGGAGAACTTGGCTACCGTACAGAGGTAGAGGAATGGACAATAATGTTGTCCCTGAACGCATCACTGAATAACCTCCTCTTTTTTATTTAATCAGAATCAAACACTTTATTGAGCCCAGAAGGGAAATTAAACAGTACAAAATATTAAGTAATGAAAATGACTCAAAACTTATCCAAAATGTCTCAAAAATTGTTGAGAATGACTTGAAAATTATCCATAATTACGGAAAATTTGTCCTAAATGACTTGAAAATGATCCCAAAGGCACAAAATGACAAGAAAATTACTCAAAATGACTCGAAAATCATTCACAATTACTTGAAAATTGTCCAACATGACTTGAAAATGATCTATAGATACAGAAAATTAGTCCAGAATGACATGAAATTTGTTCTAAATGACTTGAAAGTTATCCCCAAGAAACAAAAATGATCCAAAATAATGAGAAAAGATCCAAGGCGACATAAAATTGTTGAAAATGATAAGAAAATTGCCCAAAATGACTCAAAAATTGTCCAAAATGACTTGAAAATGATCTACAGTTACAGAAAATTAGTCCAGAATGACATGAAATTTGTCCTAAATGACTCAAAAATTATCCCAAAGACACAAAAATGATCCAAAATGACGAGTAAAGATCCATGCTGATCTTAAAATGCGTTGAAAATGACTCAAAATTTGCCCAAAATGACTTGAAAATGATCCATATTCAGTGTAATAAGTGGCGTGTTATTGTACATAGATACGTAGTTATTGCAGTTATTATTGTGAAGTGAAATGAACTGAGACATTCGTTAACTGTTTGCACTGAAACATGATGAGTCTGACTGAGGAGTTAAACAGTTTTTTCCCTCCTTAGACTCCTTGGTCAGCTGGATGAAACAGAAACGGCCTTCGATGATTTCTGGGAGCGTCACCATACTAAGCTGGAGCAGTGTTTGCAGCTGCGTCATTTTGAGCAGCACTTCCGTGAAGTGAGTTCAATCATGAGAGGAAACGTCTTCTTTTTTTCCCCTCATATCTCGTAAAATCAAAGTGCTATAATGACGTTCGTGTCCCGTAGGTGCGCGCCCAGCTTGACGTGACGTCTGAGCGGCTGTCGGATTTCTCGGAGGTCAGCGTAAGCCCCGCCCACGCAGAGCACGTCCTCAGAGAGCTCAGCGGCCACGAGGACAAAGCCTGTGTAAGACGCATGTTCACTATTCAGGCTGCAGCTCACATGGAAAACACACGCTCAACCTGTTCACCTTCGATGCATCCTTGAAGCCAATCCCATAATCGATGCCCTCATCCATCCATCCTCCGCTCGCTGTGACGTTAATAAAAACAGATGTGAGCTTCACATACAGGATTACTTTGATGGGAAGATGCTACGTTGTATTGGTCCACATGTAAAATTATTGATGCAGTTTAGATTTAAAGGCCTGTAGAGGTTCTAAGAGTCCAGACTGATTTGTATGATGTAGGCGTCCCACTCCATCCAGCACTAAGTAATGGACGCTCCACTCAGCTGCAGTAGATGGGAAGGACTGAGGAGGAGGAAAGAGATTGCTTTTTTTACTGTCAGCCATTGATTGATGATGTCTTCTCGAGCCGCTGTGCTTTATGTAGCTTCACTTAAATTAAAACTATGTTATAACATGTTAACTCCAACAGGACGTGCTGGACCTGGCTCTGTCTCTGGCCAGCGAAGGCGACCGGCTGATCGAAAACTCCCACTACGCCGAGGACTCCATCAGGCCCAAGTGCAGCGAGCTGAGAGGAGTGTGTGAGGAGATCAGCTCCACCCTGAGGAGCAAGAAGGGCCTCCTGCTCAGAGCTCTGGAGCTCCACCACGCTCTGGAGAAGGTAGGGTCGGGTTGGGTTGGAGGTTTTCCCTGTGCTCCGTGCTTCTGCCGTGTGTTCACCAGTGGTTTCTCTGCAGGCGTCGCGGTGGTGTGAGGACGGCATCTTCCTGCTGGCCAGCCAGCCGGTGGACCGTTGCCAGTCTCAGGACGGAGCTGAAGCGGCTCTGCATGAACTGGAGCAATACCTGGACACGGCGGCGCTGCACACCCTCGCCGACCGCAGCGCCATCTGCTGCCAGTACGAGGCGGTGTTCAACCCTCAGCTCAGGGTCAGTCATCACATGGTGTTAGTTTGTGATGCTTCCAGCTGTTGGTCGAGGTTGCTTTTTTTGTTATTATTGTGACAAAGGGACTTTCTCCTAGGGTTCCACAGATGTGGGATTTTTAGTGCCAATGCCGATTATTAGTGATAAAGAAAGGCCGATATGCACTACGTATAATGCTTTAACAGCTTGTGATGGCAGATAACCTGTCATTCATAACTAGGCTTCTTCATTAATAAAGGTGACTGTAACTGAATATGTAAAATAAAAATAGGACTGATAAAACCAGGACACTCTCCTCTGTTTATGAGGGATCGTCTGGTGTTCTTCTTTTTTCCTTAATCTTTCACTGTTCTATCACTTTTATTGACCACTCAGCTCTAGATCTTAAAGCTATGCTACTCACAACAGCCAAGAAATGGCAAAGTTATGTGACGATCGGAGTCTGTCTGTCAGCAACATTACTCAAAAACAAATTAACAAACTTCAATGAAATTTTCAGGGAAGGTCAGAAATGACGCAAAGACCAAGTGATCAGATTTTGGCAGTGATGCGGCTTATAGTCTGAATCCACTGATTTGTTAAAGATTTCTGTATCATCACGAGACTGTGGCAAGACATCACTGCAATCATGACAACAAGTGAACACTACATCAGCTGCCTGCTAATGATCACATTGTGATTCTACTACAAATCCACCGCTGTGGACTTACCAGGACTAATCCGTCAGAAACGATACAAGGAACAATTGATTACATTGTGGGGGTGTTCCTGAGTCCCATCAATTCCGCCGCCCGCTACATATTTAGGTCACATGATTCGGTATCCGTACATAATGTACACATGCATAACACAGGCCTGTGCTCATTTTGTTTGTGGTACATCGATATTAAATGGCCACAATCTCTGTTGCTGTGATTTCTGTCGTGAATTTTGTCAAGATTACATCCGTCAGAAAAGATACAACTGAGCAGCCTTGGAGGAGTACGCGCCCTCTGATTGCTTTTCTTGTATTACATTCTTTGTTTTCTATCCTCCATCAGGACCAGGTGGAGAAAGTTTTCCAGAAGCAAAGCTCTGTCCAGGAGATGTTTGAGAAAAGACGCGTCAGCCTGAAGAAACTCGCCGCCAAACAGACAAGACCGGTCCAGCCAGTCGCTCCGAGACCTGAAGTCAAGTCTCCACAATCATCTCCCAGTACGTCTGGACCGATCTGTCGTAGATTTAAAGATGTATCGGAAACAGCAAATGCCGTTTTTGTGGTGCACATAGAGAACAATAAGACATTAATCTTAGTTTTCTCTTTCCAGATCAAGAGAGAAAGGAAAGGAGATACTCTGCAGATAATGTAATCTGCAAAAAGGTAAATGTTTCTAAGGCTTTTTAAAGTATTTATTCCATTTCTTTTTAGCTCATGAAGTTTAATTGAGACTTAAAAACAGGCTGGGTGATACGGCTGTAAATATGAATTATGTTTCCAGGTGGAGTCTCCCCTACATAACGGTGGCACGAGACACGCTTCGCTTTCAGAAGAAGAAGAAAACCTGGCAGTTCTGAGGCGGTAAGGATCATAGATATTAATGACGGACGAAACTGTGAAGTCTTTATCACTTTAAAAGGATAAATATGTTTTTTTAGTAAGCTGGGATTCAGATGGAAAGCTATGGTTGTGATAAAACAGCATTCAGGCAAATTCTGATAAGTGAAAGCTCAGTTTAAATCTTGTGTTTTTCAGTCATGTCATGAATGAGCTGCTGGAAACGGAGCGAGCGTACGTGGAGGAGCTGCTGTGTGTGCTGGAGGTGAGCGTTTAACATATCCCAGCATTCAATGGGGGGGAAAAGGGCGAGGAAGGCTTTACTAATTTGTAGGGCTGAACCCGAATATCCCGAATATCCGAATATCCGTTCGCTACGGCGGTTTCCGGATATGAATTTTGGTATCCGAATATTCGCCCCATCCCCCTCCCTCGGACGTTACCGGGCGGAACGGATATTCGGCGTTACTGTCTTCCCTCCGCCTTCAGCCCACATCGACTCATCCCGTCCTGTGATCACATAAACATATACACATATGTCTATGACATATACAGATATGTCTATGTGATCATTCCTTCCCCCCCAGAAGAAAATAGGAATATTCGGAGCTCGTCTCTTCCCTTCGTCTTCGGCCCACTTCGGCTCATCCCGTTGTGTTCGGCTCATCTCGGCTCATCCATTCATGTTTCTTACCACCACCCGAATGGCCGGGTGGCTGCCGACTCTGATGTCACGCTTCACCCCCCGTCGCACGTTAACGTTATGGGGCGGAACGAATATTCGGATATTCGTCTTTAATAGGGCCCGAATATCCGGAGACCAGAAACCACTATTTGGGCCAGCCCTACTAATTTGTGAAATGAACCTCCAGGGCTACGCAGCAGAGATGGACAACCCCGCCATGGCTCACCTCATCCCCAGCAACCTGCACAGCAAGAAGGACGTTCTGTTCGGCAACATGTCCGAAATCTACCAGTTTCACAAGAGGTGCTTCAGTAGCATTCTGATTTATCACTTTTTTCTTTCTATGTGGTTCATCGTCTGAGCGTTTGTGTTGTGTTGTTTGGCTTCCAGGACATTTCTAAAGGAACTTGAAGCGTACACTGACTGCCCAGAACTGGTGGGACGCTGCTTTTTAGAAAGGGTAGGCACTCCTTTCAAACATCGCCCTCTGCATTATTAATCATAAAGCGTCAATGTAATTTTAAAAAAAATCTCAAATTCTCCTCGACAACTATGCCAAGCTGTTGGGTCAATATATATAATTGAGTTACTTTTAAAGTCCATGGGATATATCTTGCATGCATTTTTATTAAAAGTAAAAAAAAAAAAAAAGTTTTTTTCATGTTTGTTATGATCATGTCTTTACAAATTCCATAATTATTGATGATGGAAGCAATCACTTATTAATAAAAAATGACTGAATATCACTAAAATATCAACTGAATAATCATCCAAATTTAAATACAACCACCTTCTAATGAGCTAAACAATAAAAAAAATGAGCTTATTCAAAAATACTTTTGATTGTCTTCTTTTTATTAAGTTGAGATGACTCAAAAATTGTTCAAAATGACTAGAAAATGATCCCAGAGACACAAAAATGATCCGCAATGACGAGAAAAGATCCAAGCTGATATTAAAACTTGTTAAAATCGACAAGAAAATTGCCCAAAATGACTCAAAAATTGTCTCAAAAATTGTTCAGAATGACTTCAACATGATCCGTAATTACAGAAAATAAGTCCAGAAACACATGAAATTTGACTTCAAAATTATCCCAAAGACACAAAAGTGATCCAAAATGACGTTAAAAGATCCAAGCTGACATAAAACTTGTTGAAATTGACAAGAAAATTGCCCAAAATGACTCAAAACTTCGACTGTTGACGCCGCTTTTGTTGTCCCTGCAGATGAAGGACCTGCAGATCTACGAGGCGTACTGCCAGAACAAACCTCGCTCTGAGAGCTTGTGGAGACAGTGCTCGGACTGTGCCTTCTTCCAGGTTAGCCTCGTAGCTCTGACAACACGTGACTCAAAGGAAAAACATGTTCTAAGTGACTGGTTTATGTTTTGTCAACCAGGAGTGCCAGAAGAAGCTGGAGCATAAACTTGGTTTGGACTCCTACCTCCTAAAACCCGTCCAGAGAATCACCAAGTACCAGCTACTGCTAAAGGTGGGCATTGTATTCCATGAACATTTATAAATCTGTTATGTAAGACAGGCAACTCTCACTTTCTCCACTATCATCTACAGGAGTTGCTGAAGTACAGTAAAGGCTGTGATGGTTGTGATGACCTCCAGGAAGCTCTCTCCTCCATCCTGGGTATCCTGAAAGCTGTAAACGACTCCATGCATCTCATTGCCATCACAGGATACGAGGTCAGAGAAGTTACACTGCAGCCATGCAACCAAAATGCACAATTCAAGGCCAAAAGAGATTGACTGTGTTTATCAGATGTGCATGAAAGCAACCGAGAAAGAGAAAACCACAACTTGAGAACACGTTACCACTCTATGATTAACCCTTTTATGCACAACATGGGTCAAAAAAATACCCATTTTACATTGAATATGGGTCATTTTTGACCAATGTTGTGCGTCAAAGGGTTGAAAATGTTTCCACAGCTGTTTGGAGGATGTCTAAAACAAGTAAATTTATGTAAAACACTTGAGAAAACAGAAGCAGATGGCTATATTTTGTCTTCCTTCGCCAAGATATACTTAAAGTCCCTCTTCGAATGTTGGCTAAACCCCTAAAAACTTCTCAGCCAGGACTCCATGCTTAAATGTCCTCTAATAAGCACATCAGGATTCATCAGGGTAGCTCAAATGACAAGTGTCAAAAGATACAGATCAAAAAGAAATGTCCAGTACAGAGGACATAAATGAGTGGGCTGGGTCTCAGGAGGACGGAGCAGCCTATGCAGCGTGGGTACTGCTCTAGGTACTTCTTCAATGAAAACCAGAATTATGCATCTATGTTTTCCTTCTTTTTAGGGGAACCTGTCCGAGCTGGGTCGTCTGCTGATGCAGGGCTCCTTCAGCGTGTGGACGGAACATAAGAAAGGTCACGCCAAGGTCAAGGACCTGGCCAGGTTTAAGCCCATGCAGAGGCACCTATTCTTGCACGAGAAGGCCCTGCTCTTCTGCAAGAGGAGGGAGGAGAACGGGGAAGGCTACGAGAAAGCTCCGTCGTACAGCTTCAAACATTCCCTCAGCGTAAGCTCACACCGGCCACGTTTAAAGGCCGTTCATAGTCGTATAAAGTAGGGATAGACACATTATCGTAGCCAATATTCTGTCTCAGCATCTCAGAAATGTCTCTCAAGTGGAAGCTGCAAAAACTAAACAACAAACAGAAGCCGGTGCCGCAACCTCTCACAGTGGTTAATGCTATGCTAACAGCTAGCAGCTAGCAGCTAAATTAGTAGGCAGCCATGTATGAGCTGTCAGAGAGCACAGTACTCCTCCAAGGCCGCTCATTCCCCCATATGGCATTGTCGGAAATGCAGCATTTTTTAAAATAACGGTCGATATCAGTCGATCCCTAAGACAAAGTCCATGTTTCTAAGCTTCCTCTTTTTGTTCCTCTCTCAGATGAGTGCGGTGGGCATCACAGAGAACGCCAAAGGAGACAACAAGAAGTTTGAGATTTGGTGTAACTCCAGAGAAGAAGTTTTTATCGTCCAGGTAATCCACTCAGCTTCGTAGCTTTTACAAATCCTCCTATGCAGCTGGAAAAGATGTGAAGAAATAAACGACTGTTGCTGTTTTTTTCCACCTAGGCTCCAACACCTGAGATTAAAACAGCGTGGGTGAACGAGATCCGCAAAGTTCTGACCCAGCAGCTCAAAGCCTGCAGAGGTACTGTAGAAACAGAGTCTTCTTGTGTCTTTTGCACGGTTTAAATGCTTGTGATTTTAATAAACCGTTGTGTGTTTAGACGCCAGCCAGCAGAAAAGCTCCGACTCCCCGGTTCACACCAGCAACAACAGCTCCATCTCCCTCAGGTTGGTGGCGTTCCATGGAGATAAGGACGAAGTTGGGTGGGACGTCATTTGTTGTAATGTTTTCTTCTTCTGTTTTCCAGCCCGTTTCGTAGCAGCAATCAGAAGAACCAGAGGAAGCAGGAGGAGAAGAAGGCAGAGCCGAGTCCCACCTCCGATGTCTCCTCGTCCTCGCCCAAACACAAAGGTGAAGGAAGTTAATGCAGCGTCCTCAGAGAAAATGATCTATGCTGAACTCTCCCTAACGTGGACTCCTCTTTTCTTCACCACCGCCATCGCTCTCTCCTTCTCTCTGTCTTCTCATGATCGTGTCTTTTCCACTCCTTCTCACTTTAAATCCATCCCCTCCAGATGAAGCGGTGACCAGTCCCACCACTGACAGGTCCTCAGTGGCTAAAAAGCGTTTTACTTTACAGGGCTTCAGCAATCTCAAGAGTCCCAAAGGTAACACAGAGGCTCACCACGAGAAAATGTATGAAAAGTTGAATTCGGAAACAGTAAAAAACATTAAATTTAGCAGCTACAGCCTTATTTGGTTTGGTTTTAACTGACTGTACTGAGTTAAACTACATTTTAGCCACTAGTTGATGATTAGACTAACCAGATTTAGGGTCTGATGTGGTGCACACGATTCTGGTTTTATGTTGGAGACTCCTGCCTCCTGGTGGTGAAATTGGAACATTACAACGACCTCATGAACCCAATGCACCAGGCCTTCAATGGAGAATAAATCATTTACTGCATCCTGCATGAATTTATTATTGAAGCAGATCTCTTTGCAGCAGATTCAAAAAGTTACTGACGTGTCTTTGTGCCAGAAATAGATAAAAATAAAATAGTATTTCTGATAAATAGGTGTGCAGATTTTCTCAAGTTTCAGCATTTGTCCAGCTGCAGTAAATAAAGTGAGAAAATGCATCTTTAAGTGTTTTTTCTGCCACTTTAGGTTTACTACAATTACTTATTCCATTGTCACATGTTCTCTTTTTTTGCTCCAATAATACCTTCATATTTACCAGGATGCATTAAAGGGAGGGCAAATACACCTTTCTCAATTTCAAGGCTGGCAGAAATGATCAATTTTTTTTTTGTCTGTTTTGATTCAAAAACTGGGGGTCAAAGTTAGCTCTTCCTCCCTCACGTCTCTCCTCTTCTTCCTCCTCTTCCCTCCTGTGTCCAGGCTCAGCTCTGAGCCCTGAGCACAGCTCCAAACGCCACTTGGTCAAGAGTGACCCAACGCCGTTTGGGTTTAAAGGTATATTTACTTACCACTTTAGAGCCCATCATTCATTTTTCCATCCCTCATCACTGAATCCACGTAGATTTAATATATACAGAGCAGTGAAAAAGTATTTACCCCCATCTCAAATTCTTATTTTTTCTGCATATTTTCCCCACTTTAATGTTTAACCCATTAAGACCCAAATATATTTATAAAAATAGCAAAAATTAGCTCACTGCAGCAGTGAGTTTTACCAGGTTAAATGATGTTTTTAATGTCTTAAGGGAAAAAAAGCTGTCCAAACTTATGAGAAAAAGTAATTGCCCCCCCTTGTTACATCATGAATTAACTGTAGCTAATCACATATTTTTCGAAAGCGAGTTCAGTTTCACTTATCGCACCCAAGAATGATGACCTCCAGAGCGGTTCAATCAAGAAATCACATAAGTAGAACCTGTCTGACAAAATGAAGTGAGCCAGAAGATCTCAAAAAGCTCCAACAAAGGGAGAAAACACTTTGTCACGGCACTGTATATATAAATATCTAAGTGTATGTCTCACATATAGAAGACTGAAAGTAGACATGAAACCGTTCAGGATCGACACCCTTCATCACTTTGTTCACTACGTTTTCCACGTGCGCTCATACAGACCATCTGCAGTCGTTCAATCAGCGATCTAAACGGCTTAAAATGGAACCATGACGGTTTTTCATTATGATCCTCTAATCCAGTGCCATCTGAATCCAACGTATACACATTTAGACTAATTAAATACTTCTGAAACATGCAGATGCTCCGTGACATATTGTCTGTTTTGTCAACTGTACCATTTTAACCTTCATCCACAGGTCACTATCATCATCATCATCATGTGTGCGCTGCAAAAACTCCAAATCTTATGAAGTCTATTTGTCTTATTTTTAGTCAAAATGTCTCCTCCCACTTGATTTAAGATTAATTCACTTAACAAGTGGCATTCCAGTGGATGGAGGGACTTGTTTTAAGACAATGCATCTTAAATATCTTGTTAAGTCATTCGTCAAACAATCTTTAAGTTATCTTGTTTTGAGATGAATTTCACAAGAAAGTTGAAAATAAGTTTAACCCTAATGTTGTCCTGCGGGTCAAAATGACCAGTTTAAAGTTTAAAAAAGATATATATAAAACTTCCACATTTTAAAAATTTTAGGGGAAATTTTTGAAATTGTTTTGGTGGAAAAAAAGAAATATTAAGAAAAATGTTTCTTTAAGAACATTCGGAAAAAAAATCAACCTAAATCCA
Organism: Acanthochromis polyacanthus; assembly: GCF_021347895.1. Taxonomy (NCBI): domain Eukaryota; kingdom Metazoa; phylum Chordata; class Actinopteri; family Pomacentridae; genus Acanthochromis; species Acanthochromis polyacanthus. The sequence continues at coordinate 26,036,249 of NC_067134.1, read as the reverse complement.
GTGAATTTTGCTGAATTTTTTTCCCCGAATGTTCTTAAATAAAATGTTATAAGTTTTACCGATATAGATGCAATCACTTTAGATATTTTTAGGATTTTTTTGTAAGATTTTATTCATTTTTTTGGAAATATTTACAATTTTTAGATTTTTTTTATTTTTTATTTCTTGCCAAATTTGGGATTTTTTTTTTTTTTTAAATGAAACTTTTATGGAATTGACTTCCTGAAGATTTTGCAAATTTTTTTATGAATTTGGGAAATTTTTGCTGAATTGTTTTGATTTTTTTCAGACAATGGAACAATGTTTTTTGGTGACGCAAATGAGGACAGCAGGAGGGTTAAGACACCTAAGCTAGACAATCCTGGTAAAATAAAGCTTAAAATAAGTTTTCCCAGCTAATTTTAAGATCTCAATATTCTAAATATCACATCTTATTTCAAGAAATCTCACCAAGCCATTTTTCACTTGTTCTATTGGCAGATTTTTTTCACTTAGTTCAAGGTAAAAGTTCCTTGAAATAAGTAATTTTTTCTTGTTTTGAGAGGGGCATTTTTTCCAGTGTGGATAACAAGTCTTGTGTTTTGTGGAGAATCTGTGGCTCTTTCTGACAGAGTTCGGTCACATTTTCGAGCACAAAGTGAACTTCTGAAATGTCAGCGCCCGGCTATCACTGACCGGCCGGCCGTTTGTTCCCTCTAGAACCGACTCCCCAAGTCAGTCTGAGCAGAGTGAAATGGATGAGCACGTCTAGTCTGTTACAGAGCAAACGGCGAGGTACAGAGCTGCTCTGAGGATCGCTCACAGTGGGTGTTGTTTGTGGTGGTCATGATTGATTTTAGAGGTAAAGTGCAGCAGAATATCCCCGTTACTTTAAGTCATTTAGCCTCGTATTGACTCCTTCTGTCTTACTGAGGGGACATATTTAAACTGGAAATCATCTGGACGGCAGTTCTGCTTTAAAATGGAAGATTTTAAGTCTCAATTTTAGGCTAAATGACTATATTTTACCTGCTCTACCTCGAATCAATCATTCTTCTTCTCCTATCGGGTGCTTTGGGGTGTTGTGAAAAACTTCAAATCTCTTCTATCGCTGTGTTTCTTTGGCTGGGATCTGTCAACACTGATCTTCTGTTGGAGTTGGGGCTGACCTTTGAGCCTTTCAGTGTGCAAACGGATCGATTTGGAGTGTTTCTGGTGGTTTTGTGCTCCTAATGGGAGATTTATGTACGACTGTGGCATCCACATGTAGTCTTTCCCAACCATGATCATCCACTTTTTCTATGTTTGATGCCGCATGAAGCGTTCGTGATTCAATCCCATCCTTTGCCTTTTCTCTAAGCATCTGCTTCCTCTCTCTCGTTTTTCTCTACCTTTTTTTTGGCTTTCCTTCCTCCAGGCTGGAACAAGGCGTCTCTCTCCGTGGATGCCTCAGAAGAGAACGACGGATACTCCAGCGGCGAGGATCCCATGAACTCCGACACCGAGGATGAAGTCGGGAAGAAGCTGGTGAGACTGAACAGTTTCCTTGATAAGATTCTGCTGCTGAAGCTGCTACAAAAGTGATGATTGGCTACACGTTTGACATCACGTCGTCATATCTTTGAGTGGTGATTACGAAATGATCAAAATACCTGATTATGCCGGCATGACTCCTTTGACTTTGGTGATCTCTGATCCCCTAAAGGTTCCAGGAAAGTACACAGTGGTGGCGGACTGCGAGAAGGCGGGACCTCAAGAGCTGTCCGTCAAGAGCGGAGACGTGGTTCAGCTAATCAGAGAAGGAGAGGAGGGACAGTGGTAAGAACCTGTATGTTTTCTGTCAAAAATCTAAAGTGGGAAAGAACTTATTTGATTGTTAGAGGACCAAAACATTTTTCTGTTTGGTTCGGAAAGTCAACCGAGAAAGAGTGAAATCTACGCAGACATCAAACCACCTTACTTCATGCTATCACGAATGGTGGAAAGTAATTAAATACATTTACTCAAGTACAATATTGAGGTACTTTACTTGAGTATTTCCCTTTTCTTATAGTTACTTTATACTCCACTACAGCTTTAGTTACTTTAAAGAGGAAGAGTTGACTGAATGTTTTCGAACTTTTTGGCATCGTACGAATTTCTCACATGGCTCCAATTTGATAAATATTCAATATTTCACTCCTTTTGTGCATTTTGTGGTCATTTTGTGTGTCTCTTGTCATTTTGCGTCTTTATATGATAATTATCTGTCTCACTGAGGCCCCATCCACACGAAGACTAAACGCTTAACAGTTTCAAAAACGATCGCCGTAAAGACGAAGGCGTCTCAGGAAATGTGTGCGTCTACATGAACGCACTCGATACGCATGGAAACGCTGTAAAACACATGCCAGACCTCTAGGGGCGCTGTAACAATATGACGGAAACACGCAAACAGAAGAAAAACCAGTGGGCATGCGCACTTGTGGCAAAAGTTGTAAACAGAGACCAAGCCGGGGTGCGTCCATAAAGTGCCGTAATGTGTCCTCGATAATTGTTTGTTCAACTCGGTGGTGATTGAGAAGAAGGAGATTTTGCTGCAACAGGGATAGTAGGGTCACTAGCTTCATCAGCACATTTGCTACACTGTACGCCGCCATTGTTGCCGCGTGTGGCGCATGCGTGTCAGTGAAGTTAAGAAACTGCGCATGCGTGTCAATGAAGATACGAAACCATGACGCAAGCGTATCTGAAAAGTAGCGGAGAGCCAGTAAACACGGAGCTGCGTATACGCCGTTTCAAAATCTTTCCGCTCTGGAACCTGGTTTCAAAAATGATCATTTACAGACCCCCAAAACGCCGTCTTCGTGTGGATGATACGCAGATTCGGCAAGAAATTTATGCGTTTAGACCTCGGTTTGTCTTCCTGTGGATGGGGCCTGAGTCATTTTGTGGTTTTCTGCGAACATTTTGTGCATATTGTTGTGGTCATGTGTCTTTTTGTAATTGTTTTGTGTCTTTGTGCTCATTTTGTTTCGTTTTCGGTCATTTTCAGTCCGTTTTGTGGCCATTTTAGGTGTTTTTGTGGTCATTTTGTTTATTTTTCGTCATTTTCAGTCCGTTTTCTGGCCATTTTAGGTGTTTTTGTGGTCATTTTGTGCATTTTTGTGGTCATTTTGCACCCCTTTGTGGCCGTTTACAGTCTATTTGTGGTTATTTTAGGTGTTTCGTGGTAATTTTGCAACTTCTTGTCATTATTTTGTGTCTTTATATGATAATTACTTGTCTCATTGACTCATTTTATGTTTTCCAACTATTAATAATGCAATGAGGTCATCTGCATAAGCAAGTCACTCGGACTAAACGAGTACTTTTACTTTACTACTTTAATTACAATTCGTTGCTAATACTTTGTATTAAGGAGGATTTTTCATGCAGGACTCTTACTTGTAATAGAGTCTTTCAACATTGCTGTAGTGATTCTTTTGAATACTTTTTTTCCAGAAAGCAACTCAGAAGTCTTGTCTTTCCATCTGTATCCTGCTTTTAATGGGTCGTATTGCAAAACTGTCGTCCCAGAGTAATAACAGCAGTGGGTAAAGTCAGTTTGACCTCTTGCAGGTTTGTGAAGAACCTCCGCAGCAGTAAGGAAGGCTGGGTGGCAGCAGCAAACCTCCTCAGCCTCATCTCAGAGTCCAAGTCGTCGCAATCACTCAGCAGCTCAGGTTGGTTCATTCATCAATAAGCAGAGACATTTTGGGCTCATTCCGGCAGTTCTAAAGCCACCACCGCTGCTGTTTCTGTGTTTGTCCTGCAGATGGCAGCGTCTCTGGGAACCTCAGCACTTCTTCCAGCTGCAGTGAGACCTACACCAGCTACTCCGACATCAAACCCTGACCCTGAACACTGTCCAGACCCCGACCTAAATCCATTTCTAGATGGAAAGCTGATCTGACAGGAACTGAAATGATCCTTTATTTTCTCCCATTCACACAGAAAAAAACCCTCACACTATGTCGGCTCCAAACAACAATCACTTTTCAGCCAAATGTCAAAACAAAAACTCTCCGTCTTGGTTGAATTTAAGCACATTTGAATAGAAAACATCAGGGATCAGCCACCTCCTGTCAGGCCTTCTTTCAAACTCTCAACAACTTCATTTATTAATTGTGAGTATGTAGCATTAAAAATGGACAATTCCGAGAAGATCTGCGCAAAAAGAAACGACTGCCGGTGTCGACAACATCGCGGCACGGCGACAGATTCTTGTGTGAAACATCCGCAGATAGCATCGGACAGGTATTTCACACGATGCACCGTCTTTAGTGTCAGACGCTGATTGTACACTGTGAAAAGTAGCAGGCGGCTGCAACGAGAAAAACGTTTTCGATGCGTCTTGGAGCGAAACTGAGCAGGTCGAATGTCCGGGGCATGTTGCTGTAAGCCTTTGCTGTACATGGGTGTCAAACTAGTTGGTCTTTCTATTCCCCCCCTCTTTCAGGAATGCTGTATTCCTCCTGTAACGTTCCCACGAGCTTCCTTTCAAGCCTGTTCTTTTAAAAACACAGAACCGCCAGGTGAATGTCACCAACAGCACAGCCTGGCAGGTCGGGTGTTGCTTGCACTTCTCCAACTTAGTGTCTGTACGAAGCGCTTACGCAAAGAGTGGCAGCTCGGACAACTCTTGAACCTCTTTGTTATGAATTATGTAACTCGCCTCTGAACTGCTCTGGATTTTTACCTCTCAGGAAGCCCAAGAAGTCGCGTGGTCAGGCAGGTGTGACCGCATACCTGCCTGTGTCGACTGCACTTCGTCTTTTATGTGTTTGTTCTTTGCTCATACCTGCGGAAAGTCTCGAAAGCCATGTCAGATTTACACAAAAGGCCCGATTTGGTTATATTACAAGCTGTTTACAGGGTTGAGTGGGTATCATGGTGGTTAATCTTTACGCTATTGGAATTATTCTGCATGTTCGCCCACTTTTTGTGTCGCCTGAAGCCTGCTGTGTCCTCATCTCTTTGGTCCCAGCCCCGTTCAGGCATGCGACAGTGGCCACTTCTCCGCAAGCCGGACCTGCTCGACGTGTTCCAGCCAATATTGGTTTACTCGACACCAAAATGTGGCCGAGTAAAAATCAGAAAGTCTGACTCAACACTGAATGACACCTTTTCTACTGTACCCACAGTGGAAAACAATCCTTCCCCACCTGTGTGACCCTTGTTCGGTGTCAAAACGTGAGCTAAAACTGCGGCTCGTTCTGTTCTGTCAGACTGAGAAAATGTACAGATGTGTCCTCGATACTCCACGGTTTTCCTCAAGAGCATGATCATGGTTTCTCTGTGAGTGTCCTTGTCTCTCTCTCCGTGTCATCACTCTCCCGGACGAGGCTATATTTCTACCTGTCGTACATCGTGAGAGTTTATTTTCTGCCCTCTGACTGAAGCTGACACACGGGCGCTAAACTTGTCGGTGTCTGATCGTGATCCCACAATAAAGAATTATTTTTACTCTTAAATCGGAGGCTGGAGGAGATGAGAAAGGGTTCTATTTTTTAGTTTCTGTTTATGCAGCACATTGCAGCGACCACTGTTTTTATTTTCCTATTGTAAATCTACTGAGTATGTGTTGATATGAGAGTATTATAATGAGACATATCTGTGTATATTTGTACATATGTAATTCTGACTTGTATGTAAAATGATAAAGCAGCTTTAATAAAGTCTGAGATGGTTTCCTCTATGGGATTTTGTGTTTTTATTTATTCATGTATTTTTTTTAAATTAAATTTTATAGAATTCCAAGTCCTATTTACTACTATAAGTAGCCATTTTTAAAAATATGCTGAAGACAGTCTTTTTTTCCACTGCTTTAAAATACTCTTTATTATTATTATTATTAAGAAGAAGTCAGAACTGATTGTGTTTTTATTAAACTCGTCTGCACTTTTATTTACTTAATTCTAATTTGTTATTTTCCACTTTTTGTTTACTTTATCCTCCATATGTCTCTCTTTTTTTAGTTTTCTTATCTTCTGTCTTCCCTGCGGTTTTAGTCAGTTAGTTTTAATTATTTTATAATTATTCTGTAGAAATTATTATTATTATTATTCAACATCTCTGCACTGTTTTCGATAGATTTAATTGGATCAATATTTTTTTGACTTTTCTTTACCTTTTACATGTTTTAAATTTTTAACTTTGCCTGTGATGCTGTATGCTTACAGAGCCACAGGAGTGCCACAAAAAGACAAATCTTAAAAAAAAAAAAAGAAAGAAATGTGTAAATATAAAGAGAAATAAATGAATCTGTTAAAAAATCAGGGAATAAATAAAAGAATAAATGCATAAATTTGACGAAAAATCAAGAAATAAATGTGTAAATATAACGAGGAATAAATAAATCTGTTAAAAATCAGGAGATAAATTTGCAAATATAAAGGTAAATTTTGTCTTTTGTATTCCTTATTTACTCCTCTCTATATTTACACATTTATTTCCTGATTTTTTTAACAGATTCATATTGTATTGTGGCACTCCTGTGACTCCAAATATGCTGTTACATATATGATGTATATGTATACACACACACATATATATATATAACAAACTTGCTAGCTTACTAATTTATTGTTAGTTTTGAAATTTTTATAAGTTTACTCAGTCAACCTTCATTTATTTATTATTTATTCATTCTTTATTATGAACCAGAAGCGTAGTTTGAACCACGTGGTATTTCTCCTCCAATCAGCTTCCCCCGCTGTAAACCGTCATGATTCGGCCTGGGGTGCGTTCCAATCAGTTCTATCTCCGACCTTCACTTGTTTCCTTGGCCGTTTGTCGGTCTTAGGGGTTAATTAACGATCACTAGAGTTGTTTTATTTGTTATTACGGCGAGATAGATTATTCTTGTGCTCATTTTAATACACACAATGCACAATTACGTGTGACAAGGTGGTAAGAAGGGCGTCACATGAGAGGATGCGAACGAGACTCTGCCGCGGCTGGAAAGATACAGATCCGCCAAGTTGGCGAGCATGAGCCGCACTGCTACCGGAAGTGACGCTTTTGCGCAATAAAACAAAAATACGCGTGTGACAGCGTGATAAAGAGTAAAATAGGGAAAATTATCGCTCGAAATAATAAATAACAGAAATATTTCGGTTAGTCGGGGCTATCTGAGTTGAAGATAAAACATTGTGTCGCTTTCTTTAAAGATTAATTGGACATAGTGAGGTCGCGTTGCGGTTTTACTTTGAAGCCTCTCGCCGGAAGTTGCCGAGTTTCGACGACGCCAGCTCGACGGGCAGACTGGAGAGCGACCAGATGGAATTCTGCGCTGCCTTCTTAACAGATTCCACACATTTTAAAATCTATCGCACGCACTTTTAGCTGACTCTCCGGCTAACCGACAGCCCTGGCGTGACCGCTAGCGCCTTTTCTGGGAGGCTCGGCTGCGCTGCGAACCGGGACAGAAGCGGTGTGAAGACGTTTCCAGATACCAAACATCTCCCCACTGTAAGTCTCTCTGTCTGTCGAAGAGCTTTCAGATAACCCAGCGGTTCACATATTTACTGCCCTTGACAGTCTTTGTAACTTTAGTCGGGGGCTGACACGTTGAAACGTCCGTCGTAGAGCCACACGAGTCCACCCTAATGTCCTTTTAAAAGCGGGTTGTTTCTGAACGGATGCGGACAAAACTGTGATTAGCTCAGAAAATCTGTCAAACAAAAAGGGAGTTTGGACGGAGGGGTGTAGCCGTGTTAAACCACATTGTCTGGGACTGTTCCTGCGGCCTAACTGCTGTTTACAGCCCAGAAGCTCTTCCTGCTCTCAACACGGTCGTTAAGGGCTCTTTAATTCTCCGGTACAACATCTACACTGTGCGTCTTTCTGCTTTTGTTTTGCTTTTTCCTCCCTCGTATGCTACTTTAGACGAGCAGCGTCAAGCTAGCGTCAATGACAACAGTTCATCCCCCCATAACGGCTTTCAAAGCAAAACAGTGGAAAAGATAGCTTGTCGTTATTAGGTTTTATTGTTTTGTTTGTTTAGCAATCAAAAACACTAAATATCGTCTGATTATAGCTTCTAAAATGTAAGATTTTGCTGTTTTTTTATACTTTGGAATAGCTAATAAATGTGTAATAAAAGAGGCGAACATACAAAATATAAACAAATAAACCCACACACATAAAATAATGCTCATAAAATAAAATAATTCTTGTTTGTTTTTGTAGGAGGCCAAAAATTAGTTAAGTCAGGCTAATCTCTATAGTTATTAAGATGTAGTTCATCTTATTTTTGTAGGATTAGTGTTAATTTTTGTGTGTTTGAGGTAATTGGCTATCTAAAATTCTTAATCTCTTCTGATTATAGCTTCTGAAATGTAAGGTTTTGCTGTTTTTCACCTTAAAATAGTAACTAAATGTGTCATAAAACAGGCAAATCGACAAAAATGTAAACAAATAAACCCAGACTCATAAAATAATCCAGTATAATAAAATAATAATAAAGCCTGTCGCTCACAGAACACAGAGCATCAAGTAAATAATTGTAGTTTATGTCATTTTTGTAGGGTTAGTGTTCATTTTTGTTTGACGCATTTTTATCTGAAATTCCTAATATCTTCTGATTATAGCTTTTCAAATATAAAGTTTTGCTGTTTTTCTCTTTAAAATAGTAAATTAATGTGTAATAAAACAGGTCAAAAATAAACAAACTCACACACATAAAATAAAGCTCATAAAATTAAATAATTCATGTATATTAATGTAGTGTCACAACTTTAGGTTAAAAATGAATATATAACAAGAAATAAATTGTAGTTTATCTAATTTTTTGAAGGATTAGTGTTATTTTTTGTTCATTTGAGGCATTTTTTATCTGAAATTCCTAATATCTTCTGATTATAGCTTCTCAAATGTAAGGTTTTGCTGTTTTTCAATTTAAAATAGTAAATTAATGTGTAATAAAACAGGCAAACAGAAAAAAAAAACACATAAAATGAGGCTAATAAAATAAAAGTGAATTTGTAGTATTTTTATGGATGTTTTTGTCGGGTCATAACTTTAGTTCAAAATTAGTCAACTTAGATTAATTTCCATAATTACTAAAGCGGCCGGGTTTTGGCTGTAAAGTTGATTATACTCAGGTACCGTTGTAGTTTGTATAAGTTTTGTTGGGTTAATGTTTGTTTGTTTAGCTGTTTTCCTAAACATCCTCTAATTACTGCTTCTCAGATGTGTGTTTTGCAGTTTTTGACTTTGAAATAAAAACAAATATATAACAAAAAAAACAAGCAAACAGAGAAAAAATCCACACAAAATGTTACATTTAAACTGAAAACTAAAATGTTATTCCTCATAGGGATGGTGCATTAGTTCAAAATTAGGCAGATTAATGTCCGTATTACTAACAATGTATGGTCTTGAACTGAGACAAAGTTTTATTTTATGTAATTTTTGAACTTTTGTAATGCTTCGTATAGAAATTACTCAGATAAATTCACAGCATAAATACAATAGTAAAAGGTATTAGGTTCATTTAGACTTATTTTCTTCCAGTTGTTTCATATTATAATAAATGTTTTATAATAAAAATGTGACTTAAAGACTAAACTTAGTGTCTGAGGCGTTTCATATGCGTGGATGCACAAAACAAGCAATCTGAAAACGTCACCACAGCTTATTTTTTTTTCCATTTTCTGGCACTTTGGAGACCAAATAACGGTCTGACAAACTGCATAAATAATTGACAGCTTCATGAGTGACAGCCCTGCATTTGTTATTGTTCTACTACAGCACAATGTTTTAGCAGTACAGCAGGTTTTTGCTCTTTTTTGTCTGTTTATATGACTGTATAATTTAGATTTTTGGCTTTTGGTTTGCACAAATGTACAAAAAAATCTGAATGTCAAATCTGGGCAACTGCATTATATAGATATTAATATTTAAGTAATATTTTAATTCATTGTGTCAATTTATATCATAAATAGCACTAAATTTGTAATTTATTGCTCTATTTTAAAGCAAAAATAATCTGTCACTTGACTTATTTTGCTATTTTCTGGCATTTTGAGACTAAAACGTATTTGACAAATTGAAAAAACAATCGACAAATTCACTAACGATGCTGATAATAGATATTTACAGCCTTTTTGTTTTTTTTAAGTCACCAGTGCAATATTAAAATATTCTGCAGAATTATAAACTACATACCTTAAAAAAAATACTGCTACTCCCCTTCTTTGCTAAATATTTCAAACCACATACTCCTGTCCCGATGCTGTGCTTTTATTTTGAAGGCTACACTACGCTGCATGCTGTGTTCTTCTGGTTACCTCCATTTGCCTTGATATTCCAGACACCAGATCAGATCCTGTAGTCTCCCATATCCTGGTAGGCCTGTCCGACACTGATTCAGAGCGTTAAGTCAAGAGAACTCCCACGTTCTAGTCCAGGTGTGTCGTTCTGTCTGGGATAAATCAGGGATTCTATCAGCCAGGTGTTACTGGTTGTAGTGCTGCTGCACGAGGACAGTTTTTGGTGGTAGTGCTCACCTTTCAAAGATAAAAAGAAGAGGTTGTTTTACATCGTTATCAGTGGTGGGAATGGACTGATGAGCTGCTGTTTGTCCTCAGGGATCTCCTTGAGGCGGGCCGTGACGCAGCATCATCAGCTCAAACACTCAGATTCCCATTTCTCCGGCTACGTGCTGACGCTGCAGCAGAAAACAAAGACACAAATCTGCTCTGTTTAAAGCAGAACCGGGCGCCAACGAGGGTCTTTTCAAGATGTTAAAAGCACAACCTGTGGGTCTTTGATTTTAGAAAGGCTGAATATCCTCGTTGCTTCGTCGTGAGCTCTAAAATCCCGTTGTGTGTGTTTTCATGAATGAACATGAACCTCTGCATTCCAGCCAGTCAGGAAGAAAAGCTGTGAAATTAGAGGAAGTTTCTCGTTGAAAAGGCCTGTTAAATACCCTCTTGACTTAACGAACTAGATGCTTCACCGGCGTAAGCCTGTGAGAGTGATTAGGCTTTTGCATTTGATGTTTCCTCTGAATGTTGCAGAATGCAGCGTCTGAGTCACTCATTTTAGAGTAAAGTCAATCCACAGCCTCTATTCTCACCATGAGAAACCCAGCCCAGGTTCACTACCACTGCTGTCTGAATGGCATGTAGGTGTGACGGATCACTACTTCACCATCTATGTTGGAATGACACTGATTAGTCATCAGAGCCTCCCACGGATGCAGTTTGCACTCGTTACCGTGTTTGTTACTGTAATCTGATGCTGCAAAAGGGCAGCTGAGCTGTTTGATGAGGGCAGGGCCAGGAGAGACTAATATAACCGCATTAGTCATTCATGAACAGGTAGATCAGAACACAGCGATGGATGGGAAATCAAGGATGCACTTGATTGGTAAGAATGGAAGTAAACAAACTGAAGTTGGTCGTGGAGGAAAAAGAAAATTAAGGCCATGATACCACTGCTGGCATTAATTGTGACATTATTAGTGGTCAAACATGCTAATAAATGATATTTGGGACTGAAACGCTTTGGCAATAAACTGACGTAGATTGTGATAATTATCCCTGTAAGAGCCAAATATAGAAAAAATGAGCAAAAAATAAATTAAATTAAATAAAACAAAAAATAAAACTAAATAAATACATTGATATATAAACTCAAATATAGGAAAAATTTTAATAAAACTAACAAACATATTACATATATAAACACAACTTTAGAAAATGAAAATGAGCAAAAAACAACATATATGTATACATATAAATGAACCCAAATATAAAAAATGCAAAAAAAAAAACAAACTAAAACTATATATATATATCCATCCATCCTCTATACATCGCTTTATCCTCATTAGGGTCGCGGGGGGTGCTGGAGTCTATCCCAGCTGACTCTGGTGAAGGCAGGGGACACCCTGGACAGGTCACCAGTCTGTCACAGGGCTACATATACAGACACACAATCACATTCACATTCACACCTACGGACAATTTAGAGTAACCAATTAACCTCAGCATGTTTTTGGACTGTGGGAGGAAGCCAGAGTGTATATATATATATATATATATATATATATATATATATATATATATTAGTGCTCTTAATTTTTTCTAATCTGATTAATCACATGGTTGCTGTGAATTAATTTTTTGAATAATTCTGATTAAATATTGCTCATTTGTAATCTATATTAATCTCGTTTCATTTTACAGACTAAAGAAAGAATATATCTGCACTTAAGGTTTTATTAAACACCTTTCAAGGTTCATGTTAGAATCCAATACCATGAAATACATCTGGTCTGGTATTTCTTGTAGGTTTTATTACATTTTAAGTCACTGTAAAACATTATTTGTGCAGCCCTCTGATGTCCTTTAACGTTAAATGACATTTTCTCTACTCCATTATTTTTTTGAACCAAAATAAAAACCAGAGGCGCCTTTCTCAGATGTAAAACATGTCCTCTTTGACAGAGTTGCGTTTTAAATAAATAAGGGTCGCAAATAGTCCCACACTAACGTTCCTCCATAACAACACAATGATTTTCTGTTCCGGTCTGGGTCACCTTCTAGTATTTTCTGACAGTAAAGCTAAGAGTGACATCATGACAGCAGCTGCAGACAGACAGTAATGTTCATCATCTGAACTTTTTCTCTTAACTGAAACAGGAGACATGTAGAGTCATTGTTAATTTCATGACGTCGTTATAAACTTACCTGTCGGTTCAGCCCACTCCTGTAATGTGTCCTGGCTGGAGTTTACTCCTGGACGTTACTGAAGAAAGTCAGAGATCCGTGTTATGGACAAACGGCGCAAAGACGTCATTCTGCGCGATTCTAACACGTAACAGCATTTACTGTTTTATGAGAAATTAAGAATATATTGGGGTTTAACCGGCCGGCCGATAAACCACTCGGCTCCGCTGTTTACCATCTTCCATGTTGAGTTGTTTGGTTCTGCCGCTACCTTATTAACTGCCCGTTTGCGCATGCGCGACGGCAAGTCTACCTGGACAAAAATGCGATGCCAGAGACGCTTCAGGGATTTTTAGTCAGATAAATCATGATGGTATAATGAAGATAACATTAAATCAATCACAAATAAAGTATAGATATTGTTAATGTGGGAAATGACTATTCTAGCTGGAAATGTTTCATGGAATATCTCCATAGGGGTACAGAGGAACATTTCCAGCAACCATCACTCCTGTGTTCTAATGCTACATTGTGTTAGCTAATGGTGCTGAAAGGCTCATTGATGATTAGAAAACCCTTGTGCAATTGTGTTAGCACATGAATAAAAGTGTAAATTGTCTGGGTGACCCTAAACTTTTGAACGATAGTGTATACATGGAAACCAATAACCTGCTACTCTCAGAGAAGATGATTTTGCGATGATATTATTAGTAATATTAAGAAAACATGCAGTACTGTGATCTACCAGCTACACAACAACCTTCAGTCAGGCAGTCATACGGTATAGAACCTCTTAAATTACATAAAATGCTCTGTTCAGCGACGCTCTGTCAAAGATGAAAGCGAAGGGCGTTTTCTTTCAGATGCGTGCTTTTACATTAAGCCTGCATGTCAGCTGTAAAGGTCGCGCTTAAAGATAATCCAGGAGAAATCTGCTTACAGCTGGAATATGTCGTCACTCCGCATCTCCGCTCAGGTCGCAGGAATTTACTTTGGATGTTTGGAAAGAGGCGAGCGGCCGGGTTCTGTTCAAACGGGAAACTTTGATGTGTCACAAGATGAGCCGCTCGCCCACTGGAAACCTTCATTCTGTTGTACTTAGAGGAATGAAAGGAGTCGGTGTCTATCGTGAAGTCAACACAGACAGCTGATAAGATTTGAACACGTGAGCTGGCACTGAAGCTAAACAATATGTTTATCAACCCAGAGGAGAGAGTCAGTTTTCAGGTTTTTTTCTGCATTTTTGTCTCATTTTTATGACAGCAAACTGAATATATTTTGGTTTAAACTGCTTGTCATGAAAAAATAAGAAACTTTGATGAGAAATTCTGATTAATTGAGAAGCTAAAAGCTATAATATGTGTGTTTTCATGCATTGTGTTGCGCAGTTACACACTGAATATTATGAATTTGAATACAGCACGCTGATATCTGTATTTTTGTTGTTGTTAGGAGCCAAGATTGAGATTAAATGATCAGTTCTATAATTGATTAACTCATTACTTTACTAATCAGTCTTTGCGGTCCCAGGAATGTACACAATGATACTTAACAGAAAATGAATCAACATGACAGCTACAAATAGAGATTAAAGCATCTTATTTCCTGCATAAAATTGAGTCATTTCGCTCATTTAGTCCCTCTTAATCATAGCTAAGACATTTGTCACTGTGAAGTCATCACAGACATCTGATAAGACCTGAACATGGGATGTTTGCTGGCGCTGAAGCTAAACAATACGTTTATCAACTGACATAATAACTCACTTTTTCAAGCAAACACTACAGAATGGAGAGTCAGTTCTGAGGAGTTTCTGCTTTTTTTTGTCTTATTTTTGTGACAGTAAACTGAATTTATTTTGGTTTAAACTAATGGTCAAGAAAAAAATCAGAAACTTTGATGAGCAATTTTCAGAATTTAAGGACAAATAATTGATTAATTGACAAGCTCATGGTTAGAACATGTTGTTGAGCTACACGCTGAGTGCTATGAATTTGACACTGTATTTTTGTTGTTACGAGCAAAGATTGAGATTAAATGATGAATTCAACAATCGATTATTTAACTCGTTATTTTACTAATCAGTCTTTGCAGTTCCAGGAATATACACAATGATAATTAACACAAAATGATTGCAAATGAAGCCTAAAGCATATTGTTTTGTGCATAAAATCCAGTTGATATTCTACTTTGGGCTTGTTCTGACACTGCAGGGTTGTACCTCAGTCTGGCTCAGAGTCATATTATGCTTCAAATCTTATTAAAACGAGACTCTCAGTCATTCCTGCCTTCTGCGTCCTTGCTAACCTTTAGCTTTATTCTGTATATCTTCATTCAAAGCTCATTTAGTCCCACATGATCGCAGCTGAAGCATTTTCATTTGGGGCGATGTGGGACCTCTGTGTTTAGATCAGGCTGAAGCCGAGCAGCTAGCTGTGTGTGTTCGAGCCCAGTGGGCACCGATTAATTCCATTACATAACATTTAGTCAGTCTTAAGTAGGCTTCAAGTGAAAATGAAGGCTCCACAGTAACCAGCTGCTTAAGCTTTTCAGGACTCAAAGACGTGTTATTAGATGATTAAAATGGACCCGTTAAGCATTCTTTAGTAATTCCAAACATTTAGCTACAGCAGCGGCAGCAGACTGGACGTGTTGAACTCCAGAACAAGTTGTTACCCGACACAGTAGCCTGCGATGTGATTAGATAAGGAAAAAAAAGCAGCAGAGCTTGTGCAAGTGCGGGTCCCCTTTCATGATAAATACTTCCGCATGGCCCGTTTATCCTTCGGCAAATATTGACAGGTGTGAAGTTGTGTCGTCATCGTGCCGTGTGAAGATAGAGCCAGACAGGAGGAGGCTTGTTGTGTGTTCTGATTTCCGACAGTGAACCTCAAAGGTGCACTTTTTATCCACTCAACTCGCATTAGGACATTATCTTACTTTGCGACGTGATACGTCCTGAAATCTGCAAGAAAAACGACCTCTGAAAAGATAAAAACCACTTTCTGTTCCATAAATATTTGGACACTGGCACAATTTTCGGCGTTTTGCCGCTGAACACCACTACAAATGAAAGTCAAGATGTGCTTCAAGTGCAGACCTTCAGCTTTAATTTGAGGGTATTTAGCTCCAGATCAGGTGAACGGTGGAGGGATTACAACACATTTTAGATGTGTCCTCCACCTTTTTAAGGGACCAAAAGTAATTGGACAGACTAATACACTGCAAAAACTCTAACTCTTACGAAGTCTATGTGTTTTACTTTTCGTCAAAAATGTCTCATCCCACTTGATTTAAGATAAATTCACTTAACAAGAGACATTTCAGCAAGAATAAGGGACTTGTTTTAAGACAACGCATCTTAAATATCCTGTTCAGTCAAACAATTTTGAAATGATCTTGTTTTAACCCTCGTATCGTCCTGTGGGTCAAATTGACCCATTTTCAAGTTTGAAAATGTGGAAAAAAATAATATTTTCACAGTAAAAAACTTCCACATTTTCAGAATTTTTGGGGAAATTGTTGATGGGAAAAAAAGAAATGTTAAAGAAATGTTTCTTTTAGGACATTTGGGGAAAAAAATTCTGAAGGTTCTTAAAAAATATATTAGAAGCTTTACTGATGAATATGTAATCGCTTTAGATATTTTTAGGATTTTTTGGAAGATTTTTACTCATTTTTGAAAAAATATTTACAATTTTAATTTTTAATTTATTTTTCACATTTTTATATCTTGCCAAATTTGTGTTTTTTAAATAAAATTTTAAGGGAAACTTAAGGGAAATTTTTCAAATTTTAATAATTTGGGGAATTTTTTGCTGAATTCTTGGATTTTTTTCAGACAAGGCAACAATATTTTTTTGTGCCATAAACGAGGACAACAGGAGGGTAAAGACACCTACACTTGACAATCCTGGTAGAACAGAGCTGAAAATATGTCTTCCCAGCTAATTTTAAGAAATCGCTTATTTCAAGAAATCGTACCAAGCCATTTTTACTTGTTCTATTGGCAGATTTTTCACTTATTTCAAAGTAAAAGTTCTTTGAAATACGTTTTTTTTTCTTGTTTTGAGAGGGGCATTTTTCCAGTGTATAATTATAAATCTAATTGTCACTTTTAATATTTGGTTGCCAAATTGTCTCAGTCAATTGGTGCTTTTCCATTAGCACTCACTCGGCTCAATTTGTGAGGTTTTCATTAGGACCTAGTACCTGGTAGCTGGTATTATTTTAGTACCTACTCGGCCGGGGTTCCAAGTGAACTGAGTCGAGCTGATAATGTGACGTCTATACAGCGCAGGCCTCTGATCGGTCAGGGAGTCATAATCTACAAAACAGTTGATTTGGCCACACCCAATGTTGTTGCTATCTCTCCGATGGGTTTAGATGGTTTTTCAGCCTAACGACGGCTCGTTTCACTGATAGCAACAGCTCTTTGGACTTCATATTGAGAGTTGACCTCACCAGATTCCAAACCATACCACACTTGAAATGAACTCTAGACCTTTTATCTGCTCCTTGTAAATGAAATGAGGGAATAACGCACACCTGGCCATGGAACAGCTGAGCAGCCAGTTGTCCGATTACTTTTGGTCACTTAAAAAGGTGGAGGACGTATAGAAAATGTGACGTAATCCCTACAGCGTTCAACTGATTTGGATGTAAAGACCCTCAAATTAAAGCTGACTGTTTCATAAATGTGTTGGTTCCCCCTTGAGTCTTTCTTCGTCACCCTAAGTTCAATCAATCAATCTTTATTTGTATAGCACTTTTCATCCGACAAAATCGCACCACAAAGTGCTTCAAGTTCGTCAACTTCTCTCCCATTCTGTTGATGATCGCCACCATAAGGACTCGCTTGTTTTAACAAACATCTTTGTATTTAGTGTCAGTGTACCAAAAAATGTGGCTAAATCTGCTGAACATGTCAAATTTACGCGACTAAAAGGCCTTTTTCTGTCTTCCGATCCTGGCTCCTTGAGTTCATCTCAACCTTCTGGGGCCTCTAACATGTGAACAGATTATTTTGAGCACTTACCAGCCTGTTTACAATATATTGTGCCTCCCCCCCTCCTCCCTTTGCCATGAGGCATCTCGCTCCACTTGATTTCATTTGTTAACTATGAATCAGCCGCCTGCCCTTTAGCCCAGCGCCATTGTCTCTGTATTTGAATAAATCATCAAAAATCATCATAAAAAGAGCCACAACAACTGATGTTTAAATGGATCCCTTCGGGTTCAAAGTGAAAACACTGTGAGGCTGTGTTGAGGAAAGCACACGCTGAGATTTTGCCTTTGTCAAGTGAAAACCTTGTGATTCCAATTCGTTCTGTTTTCTCGTTTCTGTGGAACCCCGAATAACCCCGAGTAATTTCACAAAAAGATCTTCTTTCCCCTTTAATATGCGTAGAGATTTCATTTTACAGTTATTTGCGAAGGCTCCTTCCTCCTCGGCTCTCATTTGTTCATTATTGTGGCGATGCTCGCTGCTCTCCTCTGTTTGTTCTCTTTATTTTACCCCTGCTGCCCTGCTCGGTGACAGATGACCCCTTCTTGACAACTTTATGAAATCCAACGTCGACCAACGTTGGGTTTTATGTCACATAATTAGATTTTTGTAATGGACCACAATTGATTCAGTTTACCACTTTGCTTTACTGTCATCCGGGGAAATCAGACGTACGGCGTTTTGCTGTCAGAGCTCTGAACTGTCACGACTCTGCGAGGCTCAACTGAAACCTACAGATGTGTGCTGGTCGCTCCACTACCTGTTCAACTGGATGCGAATCAGCCAGGAATGCAGCGAAGGTGGATGGGGAGGAATGGAGGTGGGAGTCGGGGTTAAGAGGAAGGGTAATGCCCTTTTACATTCCCAGATGAGGATTAGCAGTCACAAGTTCTCCAGCTGGTCGTGACCTGGCCTGGATTGCTGAAGGCCTCTGCTTGCTGAACGGACCTTGTAACTGCTGGTCATTGAAAGAGTCCACAAAAAGGTTTATTCTTCTCAGAAGATATATCATTTGGTGGTACACCGTGAAGACTATAAACACAGACATAGCATCGCATTCAAATCACGACATGACAAGAAAGCAAATACTTTATCTTTCACTTCTCTCTAAACAAATACACGGTTCTCTGAAAACTTATTAAAATTAATAATTACTGTGTTCGCCTGGATGATCAACAGAAAATAAAAGACGGATGGGATGTAGACTTGTCCGCTGAACCCGCCCGATCTCTGCCTCTCTCCCGCGCTGCACCTCACGTCGGCAGCGTAAGTCACATGACGACTAATCCAACTTTATCGACACGGACAAATAAATCAAACAAAAACTAGACTAAAAGTGATACATTTTACCGAGAAAAAATGATCATAGGCACGACAGGACAAATGTTTGTAACACTGCTTTTCAAAACAAAATCCACTTAATGAACGTAAATAATCGGCTTCCTGTGTTGTCATGGCAACCTGAGGACTCCTAAACAGCGTCAGCTACGGACCTTTTATACCGTCAGTTGTAATACTGAACAGCACATATGACACAGGCATCACTGCTACTTGGCATATCGGTAGGTTATGTGCCAATGGAGTGGCTGCAGCAGTAACCTACATCTACTGGCACCTTCCTGACTGTTGATGCCCAAACACTCGTTGACATTCTGGCAGTACCAGGGCAAAATACAACCCGAGCCGGATATTATGTAAAATTGCACGGATCACATGCAGTCAGGATGGTAAGACGGTCTAGAAACTGACCTGAATGAAAGAGAAAATCTCTAAAGTTTGATTTTTAACCTGAAAAGCTAAAGAGTTGCTGTGATTTACCAGCAGCCAGGCCAGTTCTGTCACATTGTTCTCTCCAATTAGCCTTG
Organism: Acanthochromis polyacanthus; assembly: GCF_021347895.1. Taxonomy (NCBI): domain Eukaryota; kingdom Metazoa; phylum Chordata; class Actinopteri; family Pomacentridae; genus Acanthochromis; species Acanthochromis polyacanthus. Next base: position 26,016,693 of record NC_067134.1, on the reverse strand, counting down.
AAAAGTCAGACTGCAGGTGCTTTTTCTTCATGTTCTGTGTTTGTTTCTTGTTTCCAGGGCGGATAACATGCGCTATGACGTGACTCAGATGTGGCTGTGTTTTGTTCTGACTCACGAACTCCAGAGTCTTCAGAAAAACGATGACTATTGAAACTATATGTAACGAAGTCTGACTTACTGATGGGACTTTAGTTGCATCAGTTGTTGTCTGAATGGTCTGTAAGCTGGAAGAGGAATCCCGACTGATTCCTCTCTCTTTTGTGGGAGTCGTCACACCGAGCGGATGGAGAAACATCAGCGTCCCGCCACTAATCCCCCTTTTCTCAAACTTTCCACTGGAAACCAGACATGGGTCAGTGGTTGCTTAGCGACGGCCCGTCTCAAGATCCGTATCAGACGGCTGTGTTGGAACGCAGGTTGAAGAGCGAGTTTAAAGCGTTGTGGTGAAAAACTTGGGACATGTGGCTGTTTTTGAATTGAAAACATAGTGAGACAAATAATGCAAATCATCAGTGAGTCGATTTGATGCTCGTTGGTAGATATAAATATTAACGAAATGTTTGAGGTCACCCAGACAGTTTCATGCTTTTTATTGATGTGATTTATTGAGTGATGGTTGCTGGAAGTGTCCCTGTACCCCATGTAGATGTTCCATCAAACATTTCCAGCTAGAACCAGTCTCTTTTTGTTTGTTTGTTTCGTGCTATCGGTCTCATTTTTTTTCTTGCTTTTGTCATTTTGTGTCTCATTTTTGACATCTTGTGTTTTGCTTTGTGTTTTTTGTCTCGTTTATGTCGTTTGTCTATTTTTTTGTCGCTGTGTAACTTTGTTGACTGTTTTTTTTGTGCCGTTTGTCTCATATTTTGTCATTTCTTCCTCGTTTTTGTAACATTTTGTCTTGCTTTGGTGTGAAGTTTTTGTTCATTTTGATCATAAAGTAAAATACGACTTTGTGTAGCTCCAGATACCTGCGATTAAATGAGGAGTTGTGGTTATTTATTTATAGGTTATTATGCTGGGATTTTACTGCTGCGGCCCATTTGAGATCAAACTGGGCTGAGTGTGGTCCATGAAGTAAGAGGAGTTTGACACCCCAGCCTAAAATGTCTCATTCTGAGTATATCTTGATCAGAATCCTTTTAGCCACAGATAAAGCATTCTAATTGGGAAAAAAAACCCTCACACTGGGAAAAAAAAAAAAAAGCGCCTCTCAAAACAAGAACAAAAAACGTATTTCAAAGGACATTTACGTTGAAATAAGTAAAAATCTTCCAATAGAAGAAGTGAAAAATGAATTGGTAAGATTTCTTGAAATAAGATACTCTTGAGATCTTAAAATTAGCTGGAAAAACTTATTTTAAGCTTTATTTTACCAGGATTGTCAAGCTTAGGTGTCTTAACCCTCCTGTTGTCCTCATTTATGGCCCCAAAAAATATTGTTTCCTCGTCTGAAAAAAATCCAGAAATTCAGCAAAAAAATCCCCAAATTTATAAAAAAAATTGCAAAATCTTCAGGAAGAAAATTCCTTTAAAGTTTCCCTTAAAGTTTTATTTTATTTTTTAAAGAAATCCCCAAATTTGGCAAGAAATAAATATTTAAAGAATGTAAAAAAAATCTAAAAATTGCAAATATTTTCAAAAAATTAATGAAAATATTCCAAAAAAATAAAAATCCTAAAAATATCTAAAGTCATTCCATATATATCAGTAAAAGTTTTAATATTTTCTTTAAGAGCATTGGGGGGGGGGGGGGGGGGGGGGGGGGGGGGGGTCAATCAAAATCCAGTGAATTTTCTTAAAGAAACTTTTTAAAATATTTTTTTCCACAAAAAAATGTTCAAAAATTTCCCCCCAAAATTTTGAAAATGTGGAAATTTTCACTGTGAAAGAAAAAAAAATATTTTTTTTTTTTTTTTTTGGGGGGGGGGTCAATTTGACCCACAGGACAACAGGAGGGTTAAAATAAGATAATTTCAAGATTGTTTTGTGTTAAGATGTGTTGTCTTAAAACAAGTCCCTCCATCTTGCTAAATTGTCACTTGTTAAGTGAATTTACCTTAAATCAAGTGGGATGAGACACTTAGACTAAAAAGACAAACAGACTTGGTAAGATTTTGTTTTTGCAGTGCATATTTTGCCTGATATATTATGATAGAGCTGCACTACAAAAAGCCAAAACATTGCTGTTAATGTTGGCCTCAAAAACTCAGCAGTGAAAGCTGACTCCATGCTCTGTTGAAATACGGGGAACAAAGCCGGACGTCTTCGATTCAGAAACTAACTCCTATCATTTTAGTTGCCACTGCTGCTTCCAGCTCGTCCCTGACTGCTCCTTTGTGTCCCCTGCTGTCCCCCACAGGTCCCAAGGCGAGTCAGTGTCCATCATGCCGCTGTTTGGTAAATCCCACAAGAGTCCGGCGGACATCGTCAGGACCCTGAAGGAGAACCTGGCCATCCTGGTCAAGCAGGACAAGAAGACAGACAAGGTGGGGAAGGACGCCGTTTTCCTCAGTGTGTGTCTGTAAATGCCGGAGGGTGGCAGCCCTCTGTGAAATTAGAGCGTGGAACAGACTGGTCCTGTCATCTCCTGACACTTCACTGTCAAGACATTTACCCTCTTTCACACACACACAAATCAGACACCAGCCAACACCAGGCTCACGTCAGCTGCAGCTTTCTTCTTCCCCTTTTTGCTCGGGCCCATATTTACATTTCTTCCTCCATATCGTGCCCTCTAAAAGCCGATTTCCCACCTCATTTGTGTTTTGCAACTTGCCCTCTTTGCTCTGCAGGCATCTGAGGAGGTGTCAAAGTGTTTGGTGTCCATGAAGGAGATTCTGTACGGGAGCAACGATAAGGAGCCCCACACCGAGACCGTGGCCCAGCTGGCCCAGGAGCTGTACAACAGCGGCCTGCTGATATCGCTGGTAGAAAACCTGCAGGTCATAGACTTCGAGGTGAGGAGGGAGAGCAGACGAGTTTATCTTTGACCACAAGGGGCATCTGCAGCTTCACAAGGGTAGAAGCATTCGATGTGTTTTAAAGCAGGGGTGTCAGACTCATTTTAGTTCAGGTTCCACATTCAGCCCGATTTGATCTTAAATGACCAGTAAAATCACAGGATAAGAACCCATTAAACTCCACATTTTTCTGTTGTTTTTGTGCCAATTAGTATGTTCCTCAAATGTCCACATTTAGGAAACAAAACATTATGAAAAACCTGAAGTTTCTACAGAGAAATAAATTAAATTTCAGCAAAATTATGCCTCAGTTCATCATGAACACACTACAATTTACAGATCAGAGTGTCTACAAAGGAACAAAACATTTAGTCATGATCAAAACAACAGTCAGATAAGAGACAAAAAACAAGAAAAATATTAATAAAATGAGACAAACGACACGAAACAAAACAGAAAAGAGACAAAAAATTAGGCAAAAAAGTTACAAAGCGCCAAAAGAATGGACAAACGACGAAAAAACAAGACAAAAAATTACATCAACGACACAAACAAGACGAATATAAGACAAAACAATACACAAAACAATTAATGAAACGACACACAAAATGAGAAAATTAAGACAAAAAATACTAGCGCAACAAAAAGGAAACACAAAATGACAAAAACATGAGAAACGACAAAATTTAGACAAAAAAAACAAGACAAAATATACAAAAATGGGACACAAAGCAACAAAAGAACAAAGAACAATCTAGTATGTTACTTTATGATCAAAGCAACTCGTCTAGTAATCGTTATAAATTTATAGTTTCAGTTAATTGCAGTTAATGTCTTCTCTGTAATTTTTACACTTTGAGGGCTGGATTAGACCCTCTGGAGGACCACTTTTGGCCCATGGGCTGCATGTTTGACACCCCCGATGTACGACATTCATAGAAATAAAAGCCAACTCGATATTCACAAGATCAAGGAGCCAAACTTGTCCACTGACTGCACACTAAAATAACGATAAGACGTCTGTCACATCACAGATTGAAGGTTCCTCGTGTTGTTTGCTGCATATAAAGGAGAAACACTGCAGTGGAGTTCACTGCAGCAGAATTTAAGGCTTCAACTTGGTGTCCGTGTGTTTCCAGGGGAAGAAGGACGTGTGTCAGATCTTCAACAACATCCTGAGGAGGCAGATCGGGACGAGGAGCCCCACCGTGGAATACTTCTGCTCCCACCAGGAGGTCCTGTTCATCCTGCTGAAAGGGTGAGACTGTAGGCCGTACGGTGCAGACCGCACACAGCGTGAGGCATTCCAAGGAGGTGACGCAACGCTCCGTCTGTGTTTGCAGATACGAGACGCCCCAGGTGGCGCTGAACTGTGGGATCATGCTGAGGGAGTGCATCCGCCACGAGCCGCTCGCCAAGGTGGTGCTTCACTCCGAACATTTCCACAGCTTCTTCAACTACGTGGAGATGTCCACCTTCGACATCGCCTCCGACGCCTTCGCCACCTTCAAGGTAACTCGGGCGTTTCAGTCGTAGGACGAGGTGTCGAGTGGGTTTTTAAATGTTGACGTGTCTTCAGGTGGTTGTGCCAGGGTTCAGTTTCATTCAGAAACAGGAAGTGAAATCATGAAATGGTTGATCAGTTTTTTTAAATTATTACTTCACCCAAATACAAAAAAACCCTCCAGAGGGTCCGATATGATTTATCTGCGTCATTAGTTTGCAGAAAGCCACACGACTGCTCAGTAATTTGTGTTTTTCTGTCTTCCTTTCACTCAGGATCTCCTGACAAGACACAAAGTTCTTGTGGCCGAATACCTCGAACAGAACTACGATGCTGTAAGTGATTTAACTCGTGCAACACATGATGCTTCGACACGTTAATGCCAGGTTGAAATGTCGGTGTTACACACATTTTCAAAGATTTTCCCAAAAAATGTTGAGAAAGTGCAAGTTTTCACTGTGAAAACATTTTTTTTTCTCCACATTTTAAAACTTTAAAACGGGCCAATTTGACCCGCAGGACGACACGAGGATTAAAACAAGACAATTCCAAGATTGTTTGACTTAACAGGATATTTAGGACGCATTGTCTTAAAACAAGTCCCTCCACACTGCAAAAACTCCAAATCTTACCAAGTCTGTTTGTCTTATTTTTAGTCAAAATGTCTCATCCCACTTGATTTAAGATAAATTCACTTAACAAGTGACATTTCAGAAAGATGGAGGGACTTGTTTTAAGACAATGCGTCCTAAATATCCTGTTAAGTCAAACAATCTTGAAATTATCTTGTTTTAACCCTCGTGTCGTCCTGCGGGTCAAATTGGCCCGTTTTAAAGGTTTAAAATGCGCAAAAAATATATATTTTCACAGTGAAAACTTCCACATTTTCAACATTTTTTGAGAAATTTTGAACATTCTTTGGTGGAAAAAAAAGAAATGTTAAAAAAATGTTTCTTTAAGAACATTCAGGAAAAAAATCAACCAAAATCCAGCGAATTTCGCTGGATTTTGGTTGATTTTTTTTCCTGAATGTTCTTAAAGAAAATACTAGAACTTTTGCTGATATATGTGGAATCACTGTAGACATTTTTAGGATTTTTTTTTGGAAGATTTTTATTCATTTTTTAAATATTTTTACAATTTTTAGATTTTTTTTTTTTTTTTTATTTCTTGCCAAATTAGTTTTTTAATGAAACTTTTTAGGGAAAATTTAACTAATTTTCTTCCTCAAGATTTTGCAAATTTTTATAAATTTGGGGAATTTTTTGTTGAATTTTTGGATTTTTTTTCAGACAAGGAAACCACCATATTTGGTGCCGTAAATGAGGACAACAGGAGGGTTAAGACACCTAAGCTTGACAATCCTGGTAAAATAGAGCTTAAAATAAATTTTTCCAGCTAATTTTAAGATCTCAATATTCTTAATATCACATCTTATTTCAATAAATCTATCCCAAGCCATTTTTCACTTGTTCTTTTGGCAGATTTTTTTCACTTATTTCAAAGTAAAAGTTCCTTGAAATAAGTTTTTTTTTCTTGTTCTGAAAGGGGCATTTTTTCCAGTGTGTAGTGAAGGTCGCCATTACATCTGATTTGGATCAGAAACACAAACGCTGCTCTAAATAAGGAAGCTCAGACACATGACTGGATCAGGTATCATGTCACACCCTGGCATTCACAGGGCCGTGTGAGAGGCTATTCAATGAGCTGGAACACAGGCCAGATAGCGAGGAAGTGGACTGACAGACACATTTCAGGTTCCAGGAAAGCTAAATCCACGGAAAGCCCTCCCAGTGTCGCAATGTCTCAGGATACCAAGCTCAGCTGTATGCCGTCAGAGGGGCCCCTTTCACAAGTGGGGCTCCCAGGGGTCTCAGCCTGAAGTAACCCTCACAGCACGGCCTTTTTACCTGCATGTCGCTGTGACCTCAAATACATGAGTTTGATTAGACTTTGGTGGTCGACAGGTAAACTTAGAGCCACACAAGTTATTTTAAAGCAGAGCTGTCAAACTCATCTTAGTTCAGGGGCCACATTCAGCCCAGTTTGATCTTAAGTGACCAGTAAAATCACAGCATAATAACCTATAAATAGCTACAATTCCAAATGTTTCCTTTTTTTTAGTGCAATAAAATACATTCTGAAAATGTTCACATTTAAGGAATTATCTTTTCACAAAACATCGTGAACAACCTGAAAAGTTTCAACAACATTATGCCTCAAAAAACACACGTGAGACAAAAAGGAAAGACAAAACAACAAAAACAACACACAAAGCAATGCATAAAGCGAAACTCTAGATGACAAAAATAAGACAAAAAAACACAAGCGAGATAAAAAAAGGAAACAACACGACAAAAACATGAGACAAACGACAAAAGTCAGACAGAAAACAACAAAAATCGGACACAAAAATGAGACACAAAAGAACAATGAGCAATATAGTATTTTACTTTATGATCAAAACAGCTGGTCATGGTCTAGAAATGATTTTAAATTTATAGTTTTACTAGTTTACAATCTGCAGTTAATGTCTTCTCTGTAGTTTTTACACTTTAAAGGCCGGATTGGACCCTCTGGAGGGCCGGTTTAGACCCGCGGGCCTCATGTTGGACACCCTGGCTTTAAAGAGTGTATGGTGTAAAATAGATTTAATTAAGATTTAAATGTAACACCTTTAATTCGGGATCAATAATCTTCATTCAGGTTGACGTATGTGGAGGACTTCTGTCTGTTTAATCCGGCAGTTCAAGGAGACTTTCTTAAAACAAATTTGACACAAAGAGAGATAAAGATCTAGCCTAGCCGTGCTAGACCCAGGTCTGAAGACGCAAGGGTCTCGGAACTCTCGACAGGGAGGGAGGCGGGCTAAAAGGTTGTCTTTCAAATCACTCTGCAGCAATTGGGTAGGTATACAACCAATCAGCACAACGAATAGACTGACGTAGTTCCTAGAGCGCCGGAAATCAGAGGATGCGGGAGTTCGGTGAAGCCTTATTTATACAGTCAATGGGTGAAGCTCAAGTATATTACAGACATGTTAACAGAAAGATTATTCAGAGTCGGTGCTAATGGAGCTCAACAATTATTGTGCGCAGCCATCTTCTTGTCTATCCTTGTTTCTGTCAGAATCGTCACGCCTCTGTCGTCACTTAGTTACGCCCGCCTTCTGACTCTACACTTCATGGTGATTCGTCGGCCAGTTTTAGGAGCATCCAACCTCGAGGCTCATGGAGGGTAACTAGACCCACCCTGGCAGAGAATTAAATTCGTTGCCGTGGGTTGTCTAGCGCGGCTAGGCTAATAAAGATCCAAAGTCACAGCGCTCTGAGAGAAAGTTGTGAAAGACAGAAGTTATTTTAGCACTCTGGTTTGTATTTTGCAAGTTTGGAGGAAGTGAAAGGAAGCGAAGGCATCTTCACCATGAACCCACTCACTCTGTTATTTATGTTCTACTTCTGCAAAGACAGACAAAGTTTGAGAACTTTGGATGGTTTCCTTGGAGTTTAATGGACTAGAAAGATAAACACGGGAGACTGGATATGTTACACTACAAGCCAAAAGTCTCCAACCTGATCCCAGACTGTTAATGTATAATCCGGTGTGTTTCTCATCTCTTTGCAGGTGTTTGCAGACTATGAGAAGCTGCTGCACTCTGAGAACTACGTCACCAAGCGGCAGTCTCTAAAGGTTCGGCTCTGACTCGTGCATTGATTTACACCGGCACCGAGCAAAACATTCATAATGTATATTTTATCTCTCTCCAGCTTCTGGGCGAGCTGCTATTGGACAGACATAACTTCACGGTGATGACGCGCTACATCAGCAAGCCTGAGAACCTCAAGCTGATGATGAATCTGCTCAGAGACAAGAGTCCCAACATCCAGTTTGAGGCCTTCCATGTGTTTAAGGTAAGGAAGGTCTTCATCGACTGTAATGACACCGACTCTTTGACATCAATTAGAATCATTTCTCAATCTTGACAAGTTGTAAAATACTGTATTGTTCAGTTCCAGATACCTGCGACTACATGTTTTATGCCTTTGTAGATCATCTGTGATCTGGAAGTTATGACAAACTGAGGCATGATGTTGTTGAAATTTCACTATTTTTTCATTAGAAACTTCAGGTTGGTAATGTTTTCTGAAAAGATTGTCCATTAAATGTGAACATCATCAGAATGTACCGCTAACAGAGTGGAGTAGGAGCTCGTGGAAAAGCTCCTTAATTGATATCAGACAAGCTTCTTCCTCTACTTTTGTGGCTCTGTGTATAGATTAAATCTCAGACTGCTTTATTACAAAGTCTGTTGGCCCAAATCCAATCAAAGCCAAGGAGCAACACCAGAAAAAATGCTCCTCTCAAAACAAGAAAAAAAACTTATTTCAAGGAACTTTTACCTTGAAATAAGTGAAAAAAAAATCTGCCAATAGAACAAGTGAGAAATGGCTTGGTAAGAGTTCTTGAAATAAGATATGATATTTAGAATATTCAGATCTTAAAATTAGCTGGAAAAACTTATTTTAAGCTCTATTTTACCAGGATTGTCAAGCTTAGTGTCTTAACCCTCCTGTTGTCACCGAAAAATATCGTTGCCTTGTCTGAAAAAAAATTCAAAAATCCAGCAAAAAAAATTCCCCAAATTTATAAAAATTTGCAAAATCTTCAGGAAGAAAATTCCTTAAAAGTTTCTCTTAAAAGTTTTGTATAAAAAAAATACAAATTTGGCAAGAAATTAAAAAATATATAAATTGTAAATATTTTCAAAAAATGAATAAAAATCTTCCAAAAAAATCCTAAAAATATCTAAAGCTCTAATATTTTCTTTAAGAATATTCAGAAAAAATCAACCAAAATCCAGGAAATTTCACTGGATTTTGTTAGATTTTTTTTCTGAATGTTCTTAAAGAAACATTTTTTTGAACATTTCTTTTTTTCCACCAAAAAAAAATGTCCAAAAGTTTCCCAAAAGATTTTGAAAATGTGGAAGTTTTCACTGTGAAAATATATATTTTTCCACATTTTTAAATTTTAAAACAGATCAATTTGACCTGCAGGACGACACGAGGGTTAAAACAAGATTATTTCAAGACTTTTTGACTTGAGATATTTCAGAAGCATCGTCTTAAAATAAGTCTCTCCATCTTGCTGAAATGTCACTTGTTAAATGAATTTATCTTAAGTCGAGTGGGATGAGACATTTTGACTAAAAATAAGGCAAACAGACTTGGAAAGATTTTGAGTTTTTGCAGTGAAAAACAAAACTGACCGAGTTCTCCTGCTTAATGCATCAAAAATGGACGCTAACCATGACGGTGAGCATGCTACCGTCACGTCTAACTGAATTATCTGTTCTCCAGGTGTTCGTAGCAAACCCCAACAAGACGCAGCCCATCATCGACATCCTGCTCAAGAACCAGACCAAACTAATCGACTTCCTGAGCAACTTCCAGAAGGATCGCACGGACGACGAGCAGTTCAACGACGAGAAGACCTACCTAATCAAACAGATCCGGGATCTGAAGAAACCCGCCTCCTAGAGAAGCACCGCTCCCCTTCCCTCGACCCCGACTTTTTATCAATAGGAAGAGATAGAAAAAAAAACACATTAACAATAACGGTTATTCTATTTAAAAGAAATCTTCAAGACTTTATTTGTCTTTTTTCTCTTTGTTGGTTCATTAAAAACTTGTGCGAGAGTAGTTCTTAATCACTGATCTTTCTTTTGTAAATTTTTTTCATGAAATCTTTTGGGTTTTTTTCCATCTTGTAGCATGTAGTGCCACGACTCGTGGCGTTGGAGGCGTCTGATTTGCTTTGACGGGAGAACCAGCGGTTAAAAAAAGCTTCTAGCGGCTGATCATCGGTGCTCCGTTAGCCACCGTTCAAATGAAGTAGCGGCGAATCAGAAAAGTAATGAAGAATTTCTGCTTCTTTTTTTTTTGTGCGTGTCCGATCAGGATGGGGTGAAATATATTTTACAGTCATCGTGAAACGCATTCTCAGTCGTCGGTGAAAGCTTTCTCAGCCACATCCTCTACCGCCAAAGCCAATGATTATCCCTCTTTAGCTGAAAAGCATCATCGGGCTTCAATACGATCTCAGCGCAGCTTCACGGCCAGAAAAGTCTCGTCTTCCCTACTTTTTCCGACAAAATTCTTGCCAATTCGACCAGGAAAAGGAAGCACATCCAAATCAAAAAGCTTCAGCAAGACAACAAAGAGAGAGAGAGAACTGCTTTCCGATAAAAATTGTGACACAAATGAAGGCAAAATGTTTCGTTTAACCGTGACATCGGGCTGCTATCGGTACAGTAAGCTTCAGACGTTTTGATCACTGGTTCTCTTTGCTGGTGGCTAAAAGCACTTTCTGTATGATAAAAATAATATGACGATTCTTCTTTTTTTTTAAACTGATCACTGTTTTCACACTGCTTGATGCTGTTTTTTTTATATATATATATAGTTTCATTTCTTGCCATGTACAGTTTCCGGTTTGAGTGCCGTTGTGAGCGGGAACGCTGACGGAGGCACTTTGCTGTGGAGGAGAGCAGCTGTTTGAGTCTCGGTTTCACTTTCTTTTTTTTTTCCCTTCCTGTACTGTTTCAAGTGTTTTTGCTCTGATTTGGAGATTTGGATCTGACGTTGGCGTTAGAAAGGAGGAGGATTCAGAGGTGCCTTTTCGTTTTCGGTGTTTTTTCCCTTCTTCTCGCTCCTTATTTTGTATTTCCAGTATCTTCTAGGGGGAGCTTAATTATCATGTGGATGAAAATATGCTCTGGACAGAACATATTTGTTGTGATTAAGCAGTGAACCTCTTAACTCACTATATTTGAGTTACACTATCATTTTCAAACTTTTTTTTTTTTTTTTTTGCAGTTGCCATCGCCGTAGTTTGTCGCCAAAGTAGTTCTGATCGAACACGTGAATTGCAAACTGTGTCGGCTACGAAACGCGCCGGGAAAGCGAGGCCAAAGTTGACCCGGAACAGGATTCGATGGCGAAATGTAACTGTGAAAAATCCACAAAGCACTAAGTTTAAAGCGCAGTCGGGTGTTTTTATTTAACTTGAAAATGACATATCTTCATTTTCTAAAAAAAAAAAGACAGATTAAAGCTGTTCAGACTTTATTTTTCAATCTGTGTTTGACCCACAAAGCTTTGAGCTTCCACTGGTTTTCAACCAAGTTAATTTAAAGTCTCTTCAAAGTAAAACTCCTTTTAAGCAATCACATAATAAATACAGTGAATCTCAACATAATAAAACAGTAGTGGGGTAACAGTCAGAAACCTGTGAATTTTGATTTTACTTTTCATCATTAAAGAAAAATGAAAAATCATCTTCCATGCTTTGTCTTTGGAGTGAAAAATCAAAACAATACCAGCTATTTTTGATGCTAAGCTGTGACAGAATTATGCTTTCTCACAGCAGAACATGTAGACCAGTCAGCTTCACGGCAGAATTCTCCTTCCCTTGAGCCAAACTCCTTCGTTTTCGAACCGAAACAACGAGCAACTTTGGTCGAGCGTCTTTCCCGGCGTCCTCTCTGAAAGCAGCAGCCACTTTATTTTCCACATCGATGCTATTGTACCACGTTCACGACAAATAAAAGGATGGGAATGATTGCTCTCCATGTGTGCGTGTGCTCATTTGTCACGCTTGTGTGCAACTACAGATGTTGATCAATCATCTGTGCATTAAAACTTACCTTCCTCTGATGCCAGCTCTTACCTCGAACCTTCTCTGAACCCTAAAGTATGTCTTTCTGTCAAAAGTTTTGAGACAGGTTCTAATTAATTTGAATGAGAAAGTGTCTCAAAACTTTTGACAGGGGGCGTATGTCTTTCTGTCATTCGGACTTAAGTTTTAACCGCCAACGGAAAAAAATATGACACACAACAAAGCAACTGGAACTAATGCAGATAATGACACAAATCCTCAACACTGTGGATAAATAAATGAAAGCCAAAGTAAAGCTGTGTCCTCCATTCCTAAAACTGCTTTTTGTAGTTTTATTAAACACCTGTTTATCACTGTGGTTGTCAGAAAAAACGCTGATCTTGCTCCACGTCAAAGGTGCCTTCTTGTCTGTACTATGGAAAATAAATACGGATTTTTATTTTTAAATCTCTCATTCAAGCCTAAAATACAAATGGAGGAGATTTCACTTCTATCCAGTCTGGACTGAAACCGGTTTAAATATATTTCCCAAATATATTCCAACAACAACACTGCAGCGTTTGGTAGAGTCTGTAATTCTTTTTGTGAGTTTGGTGTGATAATGTCTGTGCGTTTGTCCATCAGTCTGTCCGTGAGTCCCGTGTCCGTGTTCAGCTGACTGTACGGGATTGGTGGTACCTGTCGGTGCACAGCTTCTTGTTGCTGTTGCTCTCCTGCTCCGTCTGCCGGCGGTGCTTCCCGACGCAACCATCTGGAACCAAACACGGTCCATCGCTTAAAATACTCATCCTGCTTTGTGTTATCCGGTTACAGAAAAATGCACAGAAAGACCAAAAGAGGGAACTTACTGGCCAGGTGAGGAGAAGGTGCCGAGGAAGGGCTGCTTTGCCACTGAGAGGGCAGAAAAATGTCACATTTTGGAGTTAAATAACTCTTTTGACCACAGCCTACAACTCATAATCACCTTTTCTATGTGCTCCTTTCTCCACTATATTTAGATTTTTAATGCATCTAAAGAAAGTTCCAAATCTAATCCAAAAACTGAACAAATGAACAAATACAGGTCAATATATAATTGCAGGGCTTTTTGTAACATAGTGGACAGGCATGATAGTTCACATTTTTGTTGTTTTCGAGACACGAAACAACAAAACCGAGATGCAGAATGACAAAACCGAGACACAAAATGGCAAAAACGAGGCACAAACCAACAAAATCAAGGCAATATGACAAAAACCAGACAAGAAACGACAAAAACGAGAAATGAAATGGCAAAAAATGAGACACCAAATGATAAAACTGAGACACCAAATGATAAAACTGAGACACAAAATGACAAAAATGAGACACAAAATGACAAAAACGAGAAACGAAATGGCAAAAATGAGACACAAAATGCAAAAATGAGACACCAAATGATAAAACTGAGACACCAAATGATAAAACTGAGACACAAAATGACAAAAATGACACAAAATGACACCAAATGACAAAAATGAGACACAAAATAACAAAAACAAGACAGAAAATGATAAAACTGCGACACAAAATGACAAAACAGACACAAAATGACAAAAACAAGACACCAAATGACAAAAATGAGACACAAAAAGACAAAAATGACACAAAATGATAAAACAGACACAAAATGACAAAAACGAGACACAAAATGACAAAGCTGAGACACAAAATGGTAAAACAGACACAAAATGACAAAAATAAGACACCAAATGACAAAAATGAGACACAAAATGACAAAAATGACACAAAATGATAAAACAGACACAAAATGACAAAAACGAGACACAAAATGACAAAGCTGAGACACAAAATGATAAAAGAGAGACACAAAATGACAAAAATGAGACACCAAATGACAAAAATGAGACACAAAATGACAAAACAGAGACACAAAATGACAAAACAGAGACACAAAATGACAAAAACAAGACAAAAAAATGACAAAAGCGAGACAGCTTATTGTTTAGCTAATTAGAAGGTGGTTGTTATTAAATTTGGATGGTTATTTAGTTGACATTTTAGTGACATCCAGTCATTTTTTATTATTAAGTGATTGTTTCCTTTATAAATAATTGTGAAATTTGTGATGACATGATCATAGTGAACATAAAACATTATTTTTTTGCTTTCAATAAAAATGTACACAAGATCTATCCCATGGACTTCAAAAGTCCCTCCTTTACATTTTGACCCTTATCTTCTTCCTCGAATAATTATCACATTCTAGTCTGTACATCATGATTAAAAATGTACCTCAGTTAAGTTTTGATACATTCTGACGACCTATAAAATCAGTTTCTTTAAGGATATACACAGAAATCAGCATGCAACAGGTGCAAATTCACATCTCAATCTTCTCTACTCACTATGAATTTGTGGATGTTCTTCAGGCTGCTGAACCTCAGGTAGGAAATGTCTGTCTTGTCTTTGCCCATGTCCTGGTCGGAGGTGTAGATGTGCGTGATGCCGGCTCCTCTGATCAGAGGGACGCACTCGTCACACGGACATTTAGTCACAAACAGCATGGTCTGCTCCTCTGGCTTGATGTCTCGCGTCCTAAAAGCGTCAAAAGGAGACGTTTGACTCGGGTTTTCTACTCGTGCTTTTACTTGCCGGGCTGTGTGAATGCTCTGACCTGAAGGTGAGGGCGTTCTGCTCTGCGTGGATGATGTATCTGTACTTGCGTCTCTGGCGGTCCTCCTGCTTGTTGTCCATCTGGGGGTACTCTGCGTACTGGGAGCCCGCTGGGTAGGCGTTGTAGCCACAGCCCACCAGGTCCAGACACCCTGTTCCATCACAGCCGGCCTGGGAAGAGACGGCAGGTCAGAGAAACGGCAAAATGTGTCGGACTGAGAAACGCCACGCAGAAAATAAGGCTGCAACAGGTCGACAATGAGGCTCTGAATGGAAGCGCAATAAACACAGCTGGATTGGAATGTTCAGCACTGAAATAGAAGACCAAAATCCAGCGAATTTCACTGAATTTTGGTTGATTTTTTGGTGATTTTCGACATTTTTGGGAAATCTTTGAACATTTTCTGGTGGAAAAATTTTTTTGAAAAATGTTTAAGAACATTCACAAAAAAAAAAAAATCAACCCAAATCCAGCGAATTTCGCTGGATTTTGGTTGATTTTTTTTGTGAATGTTCTTAAAGAAAAAATAGTAGAAGTTTGACTGATATATATGGAATCACTTTAGATATTTTTAGGATTTTTTTGGAAGATTTTTACTCATTTTTTGAAAATATTTACTAGAATTTTCTTGCCAAATTTGGGGGACTTTTTTAAATAAAACTTTTAAAGAATTATTGCAATTTTCCTCCAGAAGGTTTTGCACATTTTCAAAAATCTGAATAACTTTTTTGCTGAATTTTTGGATTTTTTTTTTTTTTTCAGACAAGGAAACTATATTTTTTGGTGCCCGTAAATGAAGACAACAGGAGGGTTGAGAGGCCAAAGAATAACAAAAAAGGAAGAAAGCTGAGCTTACCGACTGTCCTTTGGCCCAGATAACGGCACCCACGCCCACTTTAGGGTCCTCTGGAATGAAAATGACAGTTTGACCAACACTCATTACTTGGGCTTTAATTTGGTTTTTGTTGGTTTCTAATATTCTGTAGTGTTTAATTCCTTTCCTTTCACTCTGGGCTGACACTGGATACACCCTGCTGTGCTACATCTCCCTCTGGACAAACAGAAAACCAAACAGACCTGTCCTGTACTCCAGCAGCCTGGCTTGTATGATGCAGTGACGCGCTACTTCTTGGGAAATCTCCTCATGACATGGAGGGATGCTGGGTGACAGAAACAACACGATCAGCAACGTGACAAGCGAATGACAACGCTCGTTTCCAGTCGTTCAGATAACGGACATTGAGTGCGTCTAACCTGTAGAAGCCGTAGTGTTGCCGTGGCACCCCGGCCGCCACCGTAGCCAGAACCTCCACCAGCTCCCTCATGTTGTTCCTCAGGTTGGAGAAGTAGGGCTCCATGCTGAAGTTCTCCAGGCGCATTTGGGTCAAAATCTCCTGGTGCTGCTGAGACGAAGCCACCAAGAAGTGTCCGGAGAAATCCTTCAGGTGTCCTGTGCGCTGTCTGGAAAGAATCGGACATTTCTCTGTTTTAATCACAGTTTCATAAGGTTTTGATTTATACTGCTCCCTTTTTTAAAATCCAGTTCTTCTCCAAAGCATTTTCGGATAACTGCCAGAGGTCAGGTTCAGAATTGGTTCAGTTTCAGGATTTGCGTTGACAACAGCGTAAAAATTACACAGAAGACATTACGTGCAAATTGTAAATTTAAAATATTTTCCAGACCACGACAAGTTGTTTTGATCATAAAGTAAAATACTAGATCGCTCGTTGTTCTTCTGTAATTTTGTATCTCATTTTTGTAACATTTTGCCTTGTCTTTGTTGTTTTTTGTCTGACTTTCTTGTCATTTTGTTTCTCATTTTTGTCGTTTTGTGTCATTTTTGTAACATTTTGCCTTGTCTTTGTTGTTTTTTGTCTGACTTTCTTGTCATTTTGTTTCTCATTTTTGCCGTTTTGTGTCTCATTTTTGTAACATTTTGCCTTGTCTTTGTTGTTTTTTGTCTGACTTTCTTGTCATTTTGTTTCTCATTTTTGTCGTTTTGTGTCATTTTTGTAACATTTTGCCTTGTCTTTGTTGCTTTTTGTCTGACTTTCTTGTCATTTTGTTTCTCATTTTTGCCGTTTTGTGTCTCATTTTTGTAACATTTTGCTTTGTCTTTGTTGTCTTTTGTCTGACTTTCTTGTCATTTTGTTTCTCATTTTTGTGTCTCATTTTTGTAACATTTTGCCTTGTCTTTGTTGCTTTTTGTCTGACTTTCTTGTCATTTTGTTTCTCATTTTTGTCGTTTTGTGTCTCATTTTTGTAACATTTTGCCTTGTCTTTGTTGTTTTTTAATCTGACAATTGTTGTTCTGTTTCTCGTTGCCATTTTGTGTTTCTTTTTTGTCTCGCTTGTGTTTTTTTGTCTCATCTTTGTCGTTTTGTTTTGCTTTTTTCATTGTTTTGTGTATCACTTTTGTTATTTTTTGTCTAATTTGTCAATTTTTTGTCACTTTGTAACGTTTTCGTCTAATTTTTGTCTCTTTTTTTGTTTCGTTTCATGTCGTTTGTCTCATTTTTTGTCATTTGTTTCCCGCTTTTGTTGTTTGGTGTCTCATTTTTGTCATATTTTGTGTTTTTTTTTGTTATTTTTGATACAGTAAAATACTATATCAATCAGTTCTACATACCTGTGACTAAATGTTTTGTACCTTTGTAGACACTCTGTGATCTGGAAATGATAAATTGGGGTTTAATGTTGGTTAAATTGAATTTATTTTTTGAAATGTGAATATTTTCAGAATGTACTCTTTTGCACTAAAACAAAGGAAAGACTTAGAGTTGTCATCTTTTATAGGTTATCATGCTGTCATTTTCTTGGTCGTTGCAGATGGAATTAGGCTGAATGTGGCCCCTGAACTAAAATGACTTCAACACCCCTGAATTAAAGCATTAAGAAAGAAATGCAACAACTCAGAGAAC
Organism: Acanthochromis polyacanthus; assembly: GCF_021347895.1. Lineage (NCBI taxonomy): Eukaryota > Metazoa > Chordata > Actinopteri > Pomacentridae > Acanthochromis > Acanthochromis polyacanthus. Next base: position 25,998,971 of record NC_067134.1, on the reverse strand, counting down.
TGACATGCTAAATGCACATGAGCACCGACTTTTGCGTCACTCACAAAAACAACAATCAGGTGGGGAGTTCTGAGTCATTTTTCCTGTCACATACCTGTTGAAGAGCTCCTCTGTGTTCAGCGCCGGGTTGCCATCGGCCACGGTCTGCATAAAATCACAATCTCTGGACGTCTCGGTGACAAACTGCGCCAGGCCGGGCACCAGCGGCTGCAGCAGCACGCAGATGTGAGGACGGCTGTTGGACTTGAGCTTCTCCGTTGCCATGGCGTCCAGCGCAGCTTCCTCCGTGATGGACTGAGGCGGACTGCTGGAGCTGGAATGGTTTGTAGAGGCGGGCTTCAGCATGCTGATTTCAGGGTCGCCGGGCCAGAAAGAGATCCGACTGACTCCAGCTGGAGGAGAGCAAACAGCAGCATCAGCCGTAATTCTTTGACGCCGTTTCAACTTTGACCAGTGAACTCCAAAGTTCAATATCATAGTGGAGATATTTACTGCAGTTTATGACAGGATGGCAACACCGGAGCATTCTCAATCAGCCGGTTATTAAGGGCGTTAAATCATAAAATCAACTGCTGGACAGAAACTACTGCCTAGCCCTCCTGTTGTCCTCGTTTACGGGCACCAAAAAATATGGTTTCCTTGTCTGAAAAAATCCAAAAAATTCAGCAAAAAAATCCCACAAATTTCTGAAAATTTGCAAAACTTTCAGGAAGAAAATTCCAATAATTCCTCGAAAGTTTCCCTTAAAAGTTTTATTTTAAAAAATCCCCCAAATGTGGCAAGAAAATTCTTGTAAATATTTTCATAAAATGAGAAAAATCTTCCAAAAAAAAATCATAAAATTATTTAAAGTGATTCCATATATATCAGTAAAACTTCTAATATTTTCTTTAAGAACATTAACATTTATTTTTTCCACCAAAAAATGTTCAAAAATTTCCCAAAAATGTTGAAAATGTGGACATCAGAAGTTTTAATGTGAAAATGTATTTTTTTTCCCCACATTTTCAAACTTTAAAACAGGTTAATTTTGACCCGCAGGACGACACGAGACGTTAAATACCCGGCAGCTTTACCAACAGAACTTTCCTCTGGGGGTTAATAAAGTCTAATTCTAACTAGATATTCCCTTAATGTTGCATAAACTGGTTTGTCAAACTGCATTTGGCAACGTAATACCACATATACGATATTTTCTCCTCACTCAATCAGTTCTGAAATGCACGTTTCCCATTCAGTGCTTATAAATAACAGGAGAGCTGCTCAAAGTACAATCTTTTTTTGCTTCTGCTGAGTTCTGCAAATTCATGAAAAAAAAGGGGATGTCCCAGATAGTTAAGATGTTTGGAACCAGTGCAATGATGCAGGAAATACATTTATAAATCAGACTCGGCACTGATGCAAGACACAGTCCAGACTTCTGTTAAAATAAATGGTGTGATGGCTTTAGTGCAGTTGTGCTGTAGCTCTCCCTCTTTCGGTCTGTTCCCCGTTTCCTTTCTACATCCCTCCCTCTCTCCTCACCGTTGATGATCATCTTGAGGCAGGTAGCACAGGGTCTCCTGGAGAAGTACAGCTGACAGTCGGCCAGCCGGGCTCCATGCTGGATGATGGCCGCCTGTCCTGCATGAAGCTCAGCTCCTGAACAGTGAAGTCCAACCACTTTAGTGTCCTGCACCACCACCAGTCCCACCCTCCGGACCTGAAACACAGGACATCCACACACGGCAACTTAACAGAGAAGATTCTAAGTGCTGGAACAGAGCCTGTTTCTCGCAGTAGTGTATGCTAAATGAATTTGCATAATTATTCATAACGTGCTGTATTTCGTTCTAGATCAGGGACTCAGGGGCCACACACAGCCCAGTTTGATCTCTACTGTTCCAGACCAGTAAAATCACAGCATAATAATCTAGAAATAACCACAACTTCTGATTTTTATCGTTTGTTTTAGTGCAAAAATGTACATTCTGAAAATGTTCACATTAAATGAATTATCTTTTTACAAAACATGATGAAAAATCTGAAGTTTCTTAAGAAAAATAAGTGAAATTTCATCATTTACTCCTTACAACTTACAGATCATAGTTCATCTCCAAAGGAACAGAACATTTAGTCACCTGATACCTTTTCTGTGATTTTGACACTGTGTAAAGCCAGACTGAACCTTTTTCGTACGTTTGACACTCCTGTTCTAGATGGTGTACATCTATCTGTGGGTGAACGCATTCTTCACTGACCTGATCGTCCACTTCAGCTTCCTTCTGAGGAAACAACTCCATCCATAAACTCAGCAAGGTGAACAGGTTTACCTTTGACAGCCTGGGGCCAGGGCCTGGAGAAATGACACACAAAAAACAATGAAAGGAATGAGGGGAATGAAGAAAGTCACACCGGCCGGTTGTACATTACAGAGCTGCAGTAAAATTAATCGTGTGTCAAGTTTATTGAAGTTTTGCTCGTGTTGTATCTACAGCAGAGTTACACTAAAAGTTTGGACACACCTTCTCATTCAATGCTTTTTATTTATCTGTATTATTTTCTACATTGTATATTAATATTGAAGATGAATAATTTCTCTTTACATTAACTCGTATGTATCTTCATACAGTTTTCATGTCTTCAGTATGAATCTATAAGTTGGAAAATAATTAAATTACTATGTCAGTTGCCTCAGTCTCCCCACTATATTATGAATTTCAACCATTATTAAACCTATGCAGGACCCATCTGTCACTCTGCAGACATTCAGCAGGACTGAACTGAGGCTTGTGGAGATAACACACAAAGTTCAGTTAAGGATATACACACTCGAAAGATATCGCTTGCTGACAGCACATATTCCTATCTGAGTCCAAATGAACGGTTCACTGTCTTAAGGAGGAAACACTTTCTGAATGGCACCGTTTCTACATTCCACAGCAGGGGTGCCAAACATGCGGTCCCTCCTGTCTCATTTATGTCATATTTTGTCTTGTTTTTAGTCTATTTTTTTTCATTTTTGTCTTGTTTGTTGATGCTTTTTAACTTTGTCAAATTTTTGGTCTCCGTTTTTGTTTTGTTTCATGCCGTTTGTCTCTTTTCGTGTCTCATTGTTGTAATATTTTGTCTAGTTTTTGTTGCTTTTTTGGTCTTTTTTGTCGTGTGTCTCATGTTTTTGTCCTTTTGTCATTTTTGTAGTTCTGTTTTCTTCTTGTCTCGTTTGTGTTTCTTGTCTTGTCATTTTGTGTTTTGCTTTATTCATTATTTTTGTCTTTTTGTGTCTCCTTTCTGTAATATTTTGTCTTTTCTGATGGAGTAAAAATACTATATCAATCAGTTCCAGATACCCATAACTAAATGTTGTGTACCTTTGCAGACACTCTATGATCTGAAAGTTGTAATGTCTAAATGATAAACTGAGGCATAATGTTTGGAAACTGAATTTACTTATAAGAAATTTCACGTTGCTCATAATATTTTTTGAAAAGATAATTCCTTTAATGTGAACATTTTCAGAATGTACTTTTTTGCACTAAAACAAAGGGAAAGATTTGGAGTTTTGGTTACTGATACGTTATTATGCTGTGATTTTACTGGTCACTTGAGATCAAATGGGGCTGAATGTGGAACCCGAACTAAGATGAATTTGACACCCCTGTTCTACAGTTTCAGTTTCATTTCGCAGAAGCTTTTATCAAAACAAAACCTATGTACATCTGAGAGTAAATCCAACACAAGCCAGGTTTTAGTCAGGAGAAAACAACCTGGATATGTGCCATAAAACAAGTTCAAGTGTGATAATAGGACCTTGGTGTTTACAGGGAGTATGTGAGCTCAAGACAACAACAGAGGCCAAGAGCGCTGAAGTAAATGAGGATGCAAATCTACCAGGGATACCTCTCTAAGACACCAGATGATTCAAGTGTTGTTGTGTAAATAAACAATGAGAGACGTTGCTGCTGTGTTGGTAAACTCTCAGTCACCTCTCAAAAACCAGTAGGACAAACACTGCAGATACAACATGAACTCATATTTATTTGGCTCACCTTGCGTCCTGCTGTCACTCTGACTGCCACAGTCTCTCGTTCCTCGACCCGGCTTGGGCCGGCCCGGGTCGGCTCGGCTGCATGTCTGGCTTTCCTCCATTCAAGCCGCCAGGTAGAGAATGTAATATCTAGCACCAGCGTCTAATAAAACAAGAGCAATCTGACAGATGAGCTGAGTTCAACCGGAATTGATTCTAATCTGGTTTAGTGTCAAACCAGACGAATCGATTTCAACTTCCGGTCGATACTTTCAAGAAAAGAAGCCTTGAAACGGAGCCAAATTATAAAAAATAAAAATAAGAACTGAAAATAGTCTTGGAACACAACACAGATCACTACTTGAAAGAAATTTTCCGCGTTTGGTTTTGAAATTAAGCTTTCACGTAACATTGTTTTCTGTAGCTAGTGAGAAACATCAAGCTGGCACAGAGCTAGCTACACTGAGTTAGCGTTAGCCATTAGCATTACTATCACAGACGCGCGTTCTGAACAAAAAATGTCTAAAATGATGTATAGCTGAACAAATACTCCAGTAAATTTACCTTTATACGTTTATAATATACCAGAACATTGAAAGGCTCTTACTTTAGAGCGGAAAAAGCGTTACTTCCGTCAGCAGCCCGGCTAACAATGCTGCTAACGCACTGATGTTTGACGGTTCCGGGTTGTTTCCGCAAACACTCCATGACGTTACAATGTGGGCGGGGCTTTCTGATTGACATGAAGACGTGGGTCCCACGGGACTGCTGCTTCCATTTCCATGTAAAGAATGATCAGCTGCTTTGAAATAATCATAATAAAAAAAATAAAAAGGGATAAAAAATATTCAATGATAAAGACATATAATATTTAAAACTTGAATAAAATGTCAACAAGATGTGAGGTCACTTAATATGTAGACAGGACTTCTTGGTACAAAATATTAATCAAATGTCAGCAAAAATAGAGCAAGGACTTATTTATTTCCTTCACAGGCTGCGTACATTTTCTATAATAAACAAACCATGAGTTCCTTACATAAACATATCAAAACATAACCGATCAAAGTAAAAATGTCACAGGTACATAACCACAAAAAAACAAATACAAATCCCAACTCTGTAGCCCTACATGTTGAATTTAATGTCTATCAGACTCATAAGCATTTCCTAAGTAAATAAAAGCTTAAAGAAAACAATCTTATTTTGCCAGTTTGCATGACATTTCTCATACAAAATGAGAACTGTAAACCTGCATCTCATTCCTCTGTAAACTAGCCTCAATGCATCTCAAATTCACCTGAATGAAACTGTGCTTTTACAATAAACAGATGTCAGAGTGCACCAGGAAACAGAAACTTAACCGGGGAAACAGAAACCAACCTCAACCGTCTTTGGTCAATGATATATTTTTGCACTCCACCCAGTGACGCAACAGAATAAGCCCAAGAAAACAGAATACAAACAAAATATAATACTAAACCTCACTTATTTTTCAGAGCATTTATATTGCTTTAACTTGCAATGCCTTGTGCAGTTTCAGTGAGTGCATTTTTAATATATTTAAAGAAAAATCTGATGAATTATGAATGAACTATGCAGGAATCATCTTACTATGTCGACTATTTTGCCCATTTGTGACTGCTCTTTCAGGTGTAATACAAAACATATAATAAGATTAAAACAAAATCAATAAGGAAATTAGTTACTTTTAAGCCTTACTGTATATGTAGGTTATACTTTTAATGCAACTAATAACTCAACAGTGCCTCAAACGTTCACTGTTTGTGTAACATTCTGTAACTTCTCTGTCCACAGGGTTTAATAGGATTTGAGCTACTAGTTTCACTGAAAAGGAAGAAGCAGCTGGAGTTTCTTAAAGTGCCATAGAGCAACAGACATACCAAAACAAAGCAGATTTAAGTATAAAAAAATGAAAACACACATCCTATAATAGCTCTGAAGTCCCACAATGTCGGGAATGCAAGAGAAGAGAACAAAAAGTGACCGTAGTGACCCCACAGCAGGCTCTGGATCAGCTCTGTGACACTTTTAAAATGCAACAGACAGTCTCTATTCGACTCAATAGTAAAAAAAAAATTCAGCTACTTTTGCCTAGAAAATGTAGAAGTAACTCAATTATGTGTTTCAGTTTAGTGCAGGGGTGTCAAACATGTGGTCCGTGGGCCAAAACCGGCCCTCAAAGTGTAAAAATCACAGAGAAGACATTAACTGCAGACTGTAAATTATCAAAACATAAACCTAAAAGTAATTTCTGCACCATGACAAGTTGTTTAGATCATAAAGTACGAGATTGTTCCATTTTCTTTTGTCATTTTGTGTCTCATTTTTGTCACGTCTCGTTTTTTTTGTCTGATTTTTGTCGTATGTCTCACGTTTTTGTCGTTTTGTTCTCGTTGTTGGCGTTTTGTGTTTTTTGTCTTATTTTGTCATTTTTTGTTTTGTTTTATTTGCCGTTTTGTTTGTCGTTCTTGTCGTTTTGCATTTTTTTTAGTCTCACTTGTGTTGTCCTTTTTTGTTGCTTTGAAACTTTGTGTCTCTTTTTTGCTTTGTTTCGTGTCATTTTGTTTCTTTTTTTCATTTTGTTACATTTTTCATCATTTTGTGTTTCGTTTTTATCTTGTCTTTGATGTTTTTGTCTTTTTTTTGTCTGACTTCTGTCGTCTTGATCGTATAGCTGTGACTAAATGTTCAGTTCTTTTGTAGACACTCTGTGATCTGTAAGTTGTGTGAATGATAAAGTGAGGCATAATGCTGTTCAAACTGATTTGTTTTCTTCAGAACTTTCAGGATGTTCATAATGTTTTGTAAAAATAATTCCTTAAATGTGAACAATTTTAGAAATTTTTTTTTTTTGCACTAAATCAAAGTAAACATTCCGAGTTGTGGGTTATTTATCGGTTATTATGCTGTGATTCTACTGCTCTGGTAAACTTCCGAATGAGTTTGACACCCCTGGTTAGTGGTACGAGTCCGTTATCTAAGAAAGTTCACTATAACATCGTTTTCAGGTCCCTTACGGAGACAAATCTACCTATTCCTTCCAGGTCTTTGGTCTTTTACATGAACATTTCCAGAAAGTTAAGGATGAATATAAGCACCGGCCAACCAAAACAAAAAATTCAAGTACACAAACAGCACGTAAAGAACACAATTGTACAGAAAAAGGCGACATGAGTTTGTTAAGTGACTCCACAGGAAATGGCCAAAGTGCTGATTTTGGATCCACAGGTGACGCAGCTTAAATTCCAGTTCAACATTACCATAACGATGCTGTTTATGTGCCTTTGGAAACGCTTGAAGAAAGGGCCTCCTCTTTTGCCGTGAACAGGAATGCGATCAGAGGCGATACTTACGGAGCAGTGGGGCATTCCCACAACTACATCCACTTGGTCAGAACATCGTTTGTAAATTCTAGGAATGTGAGAGTACCAGTCAGTTCTTAAAAGCTCCACAGCGGCTCGCTCTGCTGATGAACTCCTTCAGCATAGCGCCGTCTACCTGCCAGAAGGCTCCGGTCTGAGTCACCTGAGTCAGATGGTTCACGCAAAACCTGAAACAAAACTCTTCCAGGTCCTGGAAACATAAACACAAGGAAAATCAAAGAGGATTGTTAACAGCAGACTAAAATGAAAGGCAGCTCTGTAGAGAACAGGATGTTGCAGCAGCGTACGCTCCCGATCGAAGTCTGAAGACCAGTTAAAAAAGTGCAAGAAACTGCATTTTGCTCTGGTGGATCTTAAGAAGGTTCTCAGTCGAGCTTCAACTGTTATACTTCATACAACAGAAGTTTAAGGGACAAAAATAATCAGGTTCATGCAGTTCACTGTTTGAACACTAGAGGTCATCGTATGCTTTCTGCTGTGGAGCCAAGATAAGAACAACTGAAGAATCTGTGGAGGTTCCTGCTTATTAGATAGAATATTAGATCAGGACTGGTTGTACATCTTTATGCAGTGAAGAAATATATCATGAACAGCTTAAAAAGGGTGCATATTTCACATGCTGTGTTATGCCACACACATTAGTTTCCATTTATGCAGCTCCTTAATCACTTTAAGAGTGGACTTGGCTGCTATTGCACAATACAGTCAGAGAAAATAGCATAAATCTGTAAAAGTCAGACAAAAAAATAACTGTGCAGTCCGTCTGTGTTTAGTGCTGGTACCTCTGCGTCGTATCGTATGGCGGCAGACAGCAGGGTGAAGGCGTTTTCCACGGTGATTCCTCTCATGATGATCTGCTGACACAGACGTTTGAGGCGGTTTTCACAGTAAGAAGTAGCCAGGTCCAACAGGCCTGTACAAACGCACAAACAATTAGACTGTAGAAACACGGAGCTCCACGTTTCTCAGTAAATAAGAGCATTTAGAGTCTAACCGATGGCATCCTCAGGCGGCAGGTCGACGGTGTCCGTGTAGAGAAACTGCAGGAAGGATCTGTAGACCGGGTACGAGAACTGGCCGATCTCTATGACGTCCTGCTGGTCCTCCGTCCACTGGGAGCGGAACATGGAACGGAAATGCTCACACCTAATCACGAGAAAAGGTCGTTGTTTACAGTCCGCTTAGGGCTGAGTACTGATCCTCAATGATTTTATAATACTGACTGAAATGTGGCTGAAATGCTGTCAAGAGGACTGGAATCAAATGGTCAGTGGGAATTGTTTACTGGACACGATGGTTTGTAATTTAAATGTAACCTTTGCTAATTTCAGATCATTTTGAGAATAAAATTCGAGTGCAGCTTTGTGTGATGAGACACAGCAGACAGGAAGAACTGTGGAGGACACGGACAGTAACGAAACAATGAAAATGGAACAACTACGAAAACAACAGAATGGATTCCACTGGTTTAAGTGTACGTTATATTTACATCATCATTTCATCAGTTTATCTCGTCATCAGACTTTCTGATTTGAAACTGAAGCTTTTCGATGGTTCTATGTTCTCTTCAAAGACCAAGTTGTCGGTCTCTGGCTGCCTTGGTCCATACCCTGTACAATATCTGTTTTTCTACATAAACTAGAATATGTCCTATCTTGGTATTTTTATACTAACGTACAATCTGCCCAATATACACTACCGTTCAAAAGTTTGGGATCAACCAGACAATTCTCTGTCTTCCATGAAATCTCCCACTTTTATCCATGTGCTAACATAACTGAACAAGGGTTTTCTAATCATCAATTAGCCAATTAGCTAACACAATGTAGCATTAGAACACAGGAGTGATGGTGCTGGAAATGTTCCTCTGACCCTGGAGATATTCCATGAAACATTTCCACCTAGAACAGTTATTTACCACATTAACTATGTCTAGACTGGATTTATTCATTCATTTAATGTATCTTCATTGAAAAATCTGCTTTTCTTTCAAAATAAGGACATTTCTATGTGACTAAACTTTTGAACTGTTGTGTATATTCTGGTTTATCTTCATTATTGTACTACATTCCTTAAATGTTTGCACTATCTGTGCTTCTGTTACACTTCAAACGCTCCAACTGTAGGATAAATAGAGGCTCATCTTATCCTAGTTTGGATCCGAGCAAACATTAAACCACCAAAGTCACACAATAACAGACGAGCAACTCCCATGTTCTTCTGGGTGATATTACTGATTTGGTCAACAGAGTCTGGCGGCTCTGAAGAGACCAACGTAACGACTGCAGCTCACCAAAACAAAGTGGTGAAAATAGTACAAATAGAGCATGTAAATAAACTAGAATGTATTTTTTATTAGGGCTCATTCAGACCCCAATGTAGGTAATACACTAATTTCAATCCCAATTCAAAGAAATCAACATTTAACATCTGAGACGCCAAGTTTGTTTTGTCAAAAGAGTCTTCCTTGAGGACCAATAGGTGTTCTTAACTGTACTGAAAATATTTAAAAGATGTGTTTCATGAATTTATAACGGTAACTTGTGAGTTAAAGCAACATAAATATGACAAAAAGACACACCTGATCTTCAGCACGGCTTTATGGACGTGGATGCATTTGCCGTCAACGCTGAACTTGAGGTCGGCCGTCTCTGGACTGTCAAACTCTTTTCTCAAGACTCGGCGACCGTCATGAAGTCTCGTGCTCTGGCAGGAAACAGAGGCAGTTCAGCGTTTGCTTTAAATCTAACTCTGTCACAGCAGTCGCGGCGATAAGGTGATCTTCTGCTTGCTTCCTCTCACCCATAGACATGAGACGCCACATGACCGAGGGCGTGGCGAAGCAGGCGAAGACGTCGTCGGTGCTGGTGAAGTTGTGAGGTGTGGCAGGACGACGGCTTGGCCCCGACACTGACCCCACATGTACACCTGGAGGAGGAGCATTTTTACCGTCATCAAAACAGGCCGTTCTGTGTAATATTCTTCTTTTTCTATTATCAGAATGTTCAAAATCTGTTATAATTGAAAAACAACATATTTCTAAGGTGTTTTTTTTTCTTCTGTGGACAAAAATACAATACAGACAATAATTGAATGATTGTTCTGAAACCAAAATGACAAAAACACATTGATTTATTTTTGACCCGCTTATGGAAGAGTGTAGTAATCACTCAGCATCTAAGGGTTAACATCACAGGTCCAAATCTGAATTCCTCACCTTTCTGTCCAGTTTGACTCTAAAGAAGATGTACTAGAGTCAGATGTTTATCTGTATAAGCTGAGAAACAAACGCTGTGCTCCGGTTCCCTTTGTCATCTAGAAGTTTGATTTCTTCCATCTGAGAAGCATCGGATTCAGAGGCATTTGGATCCTGTTTGATCTGATTATTAAACTCAAACACACTCAGAGACATCACTAACGGCACACATACCTGCCGCTTTGCGTCTTCGCTGCTGAAGTATGCGTTGAATGACACGCTGCGACCTCCACAATCCTGCTATGGATGACAGATATGCACACATTAAGCATGTTTAAGTGCTGCTTATTTATAGCCAAGAGCAAAAACCTTGACAGTATTGTTTTAGAGAAAGGAGACACACTTTTGCTGTGGGCGGGATTTGACCTGTAATCATTGTTTATAAAGGGGACTCAGGAGCAGGAGGGAAGCTGACGTGCAGAGGGAGGAAACAGGAAATCTTAACAGGATGAGGGAAGCTCTCCTGTCTCCAAATACAAAGACAAAACTCGTCCTCCCTCTTCAGCTTACCTCTCTTTATCTGCCATGATTTGCACAGGGTTGAGGTGATTGCTCTTGTTGCCGTTCCCCAATTGACCGTAAGTGTTTGCTCCCCAGGCATACAGCAGCCCCTCATCTGTTAGTGCCAGGCAGTGTGCGTAGCCCGAAGCAATCTGAAAAGCACAGAGGAATTTAGGTAAACGACTACTATCACAATGAATGATTCAGATGAGTGTGCTTAACCTTAATAATTACTCGTGTTATTCATTAACGGCAACACTCGCATCACGTCGGTTCACGGGCGTCTCAACCTGATGAACACACATTCCCTGGAGAGCAGTGAGGCGGCAGGGTGTCAGCTGATTTCCCGTTGTTCCCGGATACCCAGCTGTCCGTTCCCGTTGTAGCCCCAGCCGTAAACCTGAACGGAACAAAACACCCCCCGTCACGACGTCATGTTCAGTTTCCTCACACTAAAGGTTTCATCAGGGCTGCAAGCTATCGATTACTGCAGAAATCAACATCAGGATGTTTTTATGTTTGGTCCATTTAAACTACAGCTGACCAAATAAAAAACTGATCAGCTTATTAGTATTTATTATAGAGAATATTTAATCGTTTCACTTTGATTTGGCCAAAAATTAAAGTGATTTCCTTCATTATGAGTCAGTGTCAGGTCCTACATGTACACCCCTGTCAAAGGTTTTAGGACACTGTCTCAATTCACATAAAGTAGAACCTGTCCTACAACTTTGACAGGGGGTGTATTTCATCATATGGATGTGATCAGGGGCAGGAACTCTGATCATACATGTAAAGTTTCAGGCAGATTGGAGCATGTTCAGGGCATTTACACAGCATTTGAAAATTTCATGGTGAAAGGATCAAAATTCCAGAGGCCGCCACAGACACGCCCTTTGACTTTGGATAAAGATTTTAATAACTTTGGATCATTAAGGCCTCCTGTATGTACTGGCCCAATTGAGGTGAATTGGAGTTTCCCCCTAGGAGGAGTTCACTCTCGAATAAAATGAAAAATGGGCAAATCTGATTTTCACGCAAAATAGCTCACTTCCTGTTGGGTTTGGAATGTGGGCTGTCACTGACTTTTTTGTTCAGCCTGATGTGCTGCATATGTGTACCACATTTGGTAGATACACCCCTGTCAAAGGCTTTAGGACAGGTTCTATTTTTTGAATGAGAAAGTGTCCTAAAACTTTGACAGGGGTGTACTTTAATACAATATCATGTTTAATATATGAAGTTTGATGTTTTGTTGTGCAGCTGTCTGTTGAGAGGAAAAAATAAAATATATTAAGGCACGTTAACAGTTTCTACCAGCATTCCTGTCTTGTATCATTATGCAGCAGCAAGCTTTTTATCGTCATAAAATGTTTACATTTTTCCTCATTGCTCCCGATAAAACAATTTGCTGGTGATCGGTTCATTTGTGGAAAACGAGTCAAATGATCGTCAAATGCTTGCTGTTTTGAGCTTGAGCAGAAAGTCTGAGATAAAGTTGCCTTCATACCTTTAACTCTGACTGAGGGTTTAGTTTTTGTCGGGCCGACTCAACACAAAGAAAGTCTGACGATGTTAAACTGTGTTTGCCGTTCATCGTCTGATCTGATAAATGTTATAAATAAAGAAAAAGCTGCACCGGCTAAAATTGAAGCGTTACGTTAAATTAGTAACTCCAGCCCCAGATTTCAGGCCATCTTTACCTCTCCGTTGTCGGCCAGAGCATGGAGGACGTCTGTCCACATGTGATGCCGACGGCCGTCTTGCCCTGCAGGGAACCGGTGACCTTCCCTGGGGTGGGGCTGATTGGCCGTGGAGCCTGAACCAATCTGACCACAGTTATTATAGCCCCACGCGTAGACCTGGAGGGGGAAGTTGTAGAGTGAGAAAAGACGGTGATAGTGATAAACGCACTTTCACTAATGAGGATGCAAACAGGCAGATTTAGTGTGTAGCTTCACCTGTGCTTCACACACAACCTCATTAGCCTAATGCCACCGGGTTAAAAATAAGCAGCTTAGAGTGTCAGCAGCAGGGCGTGAGGTGGATGGTCGGGTTATCCAGTGACCCAGCGAAGGCGAAAACATGGAATACAAACAATGCTGCTCAAATTTAAGAAGCAAACATAATGTCTAACTCTATTTATATGTTGTTTCCAGCCTTCAAACCCCTTTTCTTTGGTGACCACTTCAACCGTATCCACTGGCCTTTACTGTGTTATGATGAGAGTATAACTGTGAAAAAAACACCCACCTCCCCGTCATGAGTGAGAGCCATGGAGTGATGCGAGCCACACGCCACCTCCTTCACTTTCTTGTTCTGCAGGTTGGACGTGATCAGCAGCGGGACAGTCCCTGGTTGGTCATCCCGTTCCCCAGCTGGCTGTAGCCGTTGTGTCCCCAAGCAAACAGCTGTCCATCTGCAGGACGTCAACACAGCCAGGCATTAGAATTCTATAGAATGGAAAAAACTGCTGTGAACGTGTTCAGCACAGAAACAGAACAAAGACTCTAATGTTCATCGAGGGTGTCAAACATGCGGCGAGCGGGCCAAACCCGGTCCTCCAGAGGTTCCGATGTGGCCCATAGGGGTGTAAAAATTAAATTTGTAAAACTACAATTTAAAATAGTTTCAAGACCATGACAAGTTGTTTTGATCATAAAGTAAAATACTAGATACTCGTTGTTCCTTAATCATTTTGCGGCCATTTTGTAATATTTTGTCTTATTTTTATAGGGTTTTTCTGTCTGATTTTTGCCATTTTGATCAAGCAAAATTCTGTATCATTCAGTTCCAGATAAGTGAGACTAAATGTTGAAATAAAGCATCTAAAAAGTCTGCAGAAATAGTGAAATATTGAGCACATGGGCAGACAGTGGAGATGTTTGTGCAGTAGCATCGTTAGAGAAGTTTATGAGGACGTTCTGCAACTTATTCCACTTTGGCACCATTGAAATGCACCAATAGGAACTTAAGGATGAATTTAAATGAGTAAGACTTCAGATGAATACAACTACCATGAGTTAAATCCTCTATACAAGAGTGAACCATACCATTTCTCTGTGCTGCATTCAGGCAATGCAGCTTTCCTCTAACAACCACAAATCAATAGAATCGCCTGACTGACGATGTGGGTGCTGCAGTCTGCTAAAAGCTGCTCAGCTTTGGACTTACTGATGGTCATGCTCTGTCCTAATGTCTTCGTGGAGTCGTTTCATTCGCTATTTTCCTGTATATTTCTGTATATTTTCACTCGTCTGTCATCTGTAAATGTGCATCATGTTTTAGATGTCGCTTCCTAATAAAACAATGAAGGTAAACCAACCATCCTGTAGCCAATAAAAGAGCATGCGGTCCGCTGCCAGTAGCTGAAGGCTGACGACCTCTTCCCCCAGCAGGAAAGTTCCAGTTTCTTTCGGTACAATCGTGCTCAGACTTGTCTCCTGTAACCGAGGCAGGCTGCTGCCAGTTCAACCCAAGCCACAAACCTGGGAAAACAAAAACACAGACCGCCAAACCGATATTTCAACATGCTTTTAAACCCCTCCATATTGTCTTATTTGCGGGCACCAAAAATATTGTTTCCCTGTCTGAAAAAATCCCAACAATTCTGCAAAAAAATTCCCCAAATTCTAAAAAATGTCAAAACTTTAAAGATGAAAACTCCAATAATTCATATCAAGTTCCCTGAGAAGTTTGTTTCTAAAAAATCCCCCAAATTCTGCAAGAAAATTCTTGTAAATATTGCAAAAAATGAGTAAAAATTTCCAAAAAAAATCCTAAAATATCTAAATGATTACATAAAATCAGTAAAATTTCTAATATTTCTTTAAGAACTCTTTAAAGAAACATTTTTAACATTTCTTTTTTCCACCAAAAACGTTTAAAAATTTCCCAAAAATGTTGAAAATGTGGACATCAGAATTGTCACTGTGAAAATCTATATTTTTTCCACATTTATCCAACTTTAAATCGAGTCAATTTGAGCCACAGGACGACACGAGGTTAATATTAATTCTCTATTTCTCTTTATTTATTAATAGAAATATGAAACAAATAAAACTACCAAGAACATATAAAATAAGAAAAATTGCATTCTACACAATAAATACAACCAAAAATGCATATTTAACAACAGACTTGTGTAATCTGCATGCGTCTTGATAGTGCCGGCTCTGGTGTGCTGAAATTCCAGTCAAAAGGATAATACAAAGAACACAGGATGTCTGTAGCATGCTATTGTATGAAAAAAAAAACCCACAATAAAATGCAACATATTGAACAAGTCTGGCTGTTTGTTTAAGCTGGAATCTTGCAGCTGAACAAACTAGATGCATATCAATACAGTCAGATTTAGGACAAAAATACGAAACAAAAAAGGTCAAATTCACATTTAATCAGCAGCACACCTTCAGGAACAGCACACAGCATGCAACACATGGTAAATTCCCTCATTAGGGACTCCTAAAAATGCAGTTTATCGAGCAAAATGACCAATTCAAGTACATCTGCATGACAGGATAAAACCCTGAGAGTCAAACTGATTATAAAGTAATGACAACACTTTAAAATCGAACAAATAAAGACGCTCCTTCACCTCGTTTCCATGTGTGTGTAGATGGCTTCGTTCGCGGAACGTGCCGAACACGCAGGCCTGTCGGATCGCTGCCAGTTCCTCAGAGCTCAGCGAGCGAGAACAAGGGCCATTTACTGACGTCCACCATGGCTCCGGCAAAAACTCAGCTTCCCTCGTCGTGGGGGAGGAGGGGAGGAGTCAGGGACGATGGCGAGAGGAGGGGGCACAGGAGGGGGATGACGAGGGGAAAGGGAGGACATGAGGAGGAGCGCGATACTGCTGGAGGAGGCGGGGAACAAGGAGAAAGCATCCCTGCTGACACTGCTGCTGGACGAGAGGTAGTTCAGAAGTAAATACACAAAGGAAAAGACATGCTACACAGAATCTGGGTATTTAGCAGCTACATTTTTGAAAAGACTTCCAAATAGGCCAGGGTGTCAAACATTCAGACCAATTGATCTCAAGTGGGCTGGACCAGTAAAATCACAGCATATGACCTATAAATGTTAACACCAACTTTGAGCGCAAAAAAGTACATTCTGAAAATGCTCACATTTAAGGAAATATCTTTTACAAAACATTTGAACAACTGAATTTTCTTAAGCAAAATAAGTTCAATTTCAACGATCAAAACGACAAAGTCAGACGAAAAAAGACAAAAAACAACAAAAACAGACAAAATATCACAAAAATGAGACCACAAAAAGACTCAAAAATTAGAGAAACGGCATGAAAGAAAACAAATTTTGAAAAAAGTTACAAAAAAATAAGAGATAAGACACAAGCGAGATAAAAAGGAAACAAAACAACAAAATGAGACAAGAGACGACAAATGCGAGAAAGAAAACAAAAAGTAGATAAAACACAGAAGCGAGACAAAAGACACAAAACACAAAAACAGTAGAAAACAACAAATAAAGCAAAATGACGTGAATGGAAGTGAGACAAAAATGAAACAAAACGACAAAAAGAGGCAAAAACTGACAAAAACTTACAAAGTGACAAAAAGTGGACAAAGGACAAAAACTGAGAAAAACATGACAGATGTCAAAAGTCAGACAAAAAAAGACAAAAAAAAAACCCCAACAAAGCAAGATAAAAATATTGACACAAAAGAACAATGAACAATCCAGTATTTTATTTTATGATCAAAACAACTTGCCATGGTCTAGAAATTATTTTAATTTACAGTTTTAATCTGCAGTTAATGTCTTCTCTGTCATTTTTACAGTTACAAAGTTGTCCTGAGGGCTGAACTGGACCATCTGGTGGGCTGATTTTGGCCACATGTTTGACACCCCTGCCATGGGCAACTGGGCTGAATGATATGCATTACTTTTGACACTTTGCAATTGTAATGTGAGTTGCCATTTTCCATTTCTTCTGGACTGAAAAACATATAAAAATGATGTGGTTTTTTGTACCAGCAAGCATCTGCCCTGATATCTGTAAGCTGGGGCATCTCTGCAGCACCACAATACTTCATTTATAACGCCATTTTGTGACACATTTTACATTTACGAAAAGTGCAAGCTCCTGTGATTATCATTTTGATAATATTTAACAAACTGTTTCAGGCCTTTTTCTTCCTTTTTTGAAGTCTTCTTGAAGAAAGCAAAGAAATTACAGCACCATGACACGACTGGACAGATACAAACAGAATGTATGCACACACCACCCTCACAATTACACTTGGAAATTCCTTGAAGAAACTGTCTTTCTTCAGCTCTGAGTTAAACAAGGCATAGCTGGTTTAAATCATTGCAGTCTTGTGGAAATAAAGCATGGCATGCAGTAAAACAATCAGTAGTATTAGTGCAAGGTTATATGCTTCATGTGCTTTGCTGGACACATAATGGGAAATTAATTGGAAAAAAGTAGGGACAATTTTAGCTTACATTCACTAACAGAGGTTTATTAATTACTTCATTTAGCAGCCGAATTCTACATCTAGTACTATAAGTTGATATAAACTTAACTAAAGATGTTAAATAGAAACCTAAAGCCCAGTGAGCCTTATAAACAGTTATGTGCGTTAGCTGACGAGCAGAGCAACTTTTAAATTCATCAATTTTTGAGTGGAGTTTGGCGTCGGCTCCTCTCCATCACAGCTAGCCAAAACACATGGGCAATTACCAGCGGGATAAAAGAGCGTCTTCTAATTCAAAGCCTTCCATTTCAACCAAACTACATTTCATTTAAACTTAAGCCATTCTAGTTTGGCAACCTCGGCATGCTAACTGCCGGTGAAGCTTAAAGTAAACGGCTCAGCTAGCAGCCTCGTAAAGCGCCTTCTTCCTACCTAAAAGCATCGCTCCATAACAACGAGTCAACTGAGGAAAGACAAGACACACAGACAGCAACAACATTCCGTTACATAGCACTACGAGTACACAATATATCTCACAATACGTGAGCTAACAGTGTAAAATTACCGGAATAAAATCACTCGCCCGGTGTTGTCAACAGTGGAGGCGATTCTTCTTCTTCGTCTGCCTTTTCCAGTATACGAATTCGATGGAGACGCACTGCTGCCCCTCTGGCCAACAGTGGAACTACATTTAGAAAGATATGAAGTACTGAAAGATGGACCAAAACACATTTTTTTAATCGTTTGTTTAAGGTTAAAATTAAGATCTAGTCTAGTCAGAACAATTTAAAATAAATACGCATTGGAAAAAAAAAACGAACAGTGAAACCAGAGTGAATTGCCCCAGGATAATTTATTATATTTATTTTTATTTCATTTATTACACCATATGCATATAGTGTTGTTGTTTTCCTTAGAACCAATGCAAACGTTATATGTTTTAATCATATCCTTTTTTAGCTTATGTTTATATTGGACATTTGTAATTTTTTAAGTGCACTAGGGGGAGATGCTCTGACCAATTTGGTTGTACATTTTTTGTGTGCAATCACCAAAAAGCTATTCTGTAATATTCTATTTGCGACTTATTTTGTACCTATATTTATATATTTTTGTGCTGCCTACATTTCTAAGACTTGAATGGGAACAACTGTAATAGAAGCAATTTTGTAGTTTTCTCAAACCACAAAAAACAAGAGCATCAGGGTAGTTTGAACTCTGAAACAAGGCAATTATAAGAAGTCTTCTTTTATGCTAGTTTTATTTCTTATAAACTTATTTTTAATAAGTTGAGTGAACTGTCAGCTGTGCATGTACTTAACTTGTGTTTACTTTCAAGAACCGCTGTTTTTAAGCTCTGGAGTGGGCTGAAAATTTAAAAAAGACATTTTAAGTTTAATTAAGTAGTTGTTAGCATCATGTAAACAAGAAACAGTGAATTGACTCCAGGCTGTGTGATATAATCCCTCTTTTTGTGTATTTTCTGGCAGCTGATAAACAGTTTCTTCCTTTTTTGGCCACTGATCATCTGAATAATCATTTAGTTCTGATGATTTCATGTCGCCTTTAATCAATGAACATCTTACTAACCTCATACTGACCTATGAGAGGATGCTACAGTCTAATTTGTTGAATTGCCAGAAAATCTACTGTCATATCTGAAAGCGATCCTGCAGCAGCTGCTTCCTTCCATGCTTGTAGTTCTCCCTGATGAACATTAGGTGGAGCCCTACCACCTATAGTGGATCTGGGCTCATCAGATTCATTGTGATGATCATTTGGGATAGTCTCAGAGTGGAAAAAGCGCCAAAAAATGAATGTTAAGGCTTTGGTGCTTTAATATGGAGTCTGTTCAGTGTTGTATAAGAGTGCAGTGATGCTTTGCCAACACTGGACGACATTGAAAGCTTTTTCATTAAAGGAGTTTGGACTCAGTTTTAACTGAAATTACTTCCTTTTTCTGATTCTGTAATGACCTGAGTGGAATGGGAGCCACAAGTCCACATGTTCAAATGAATATTTCTTGTTTTTTTGTTTCCCAAAGACCTATTTTTAATATTTTTTCAACAGATAGTTGTAAAAATAAACAAATAAATTAAAAAAAAATATAGCAGTGAATTAGAGTAAACCTTTCCTATTTAGTCTCCACTTTTCACCGGCAGAGCTTTAGTATTTTCTGCGGACCAGAGGGCGGTTATATGACATTCCCTGATGCAGGTCATGTTGTGCTTTTCTCTCTGTGTGCCAACAGATCGATGGATCAGCGGGATCAGCTCTAACCCACTCCACAACAGCCTGGTGTCCATGAAACCCTCCTGCAGGCTTTCTAGTCCACATACGAGCCACTCACAAGAAGGTGCTGTCAGGTGGAGCATAAAGTGCATTTCATTTTTTCTTAATTTATTTTTGACCATTCACAATAGATGTACTGCCCATATGACCTTCTATCACAGGGGCATCAAATATGTGGCCTGTGGGTCAAAACCGGCCATCCAGAGGGTCCAAACCAGCCCGTAGGATGATTTAGTAAAGTGTAAAAATTACATCCATCCTGTCTATTTTACATGTAGGCTCGGTTACAAAAGTCCAAAAACCTGAACCTAAAGATCCATCCATCCATTCTCTATACACCACTTTATCCTCACTAGGGTCATGGGGGTGCTGGAGTCTATCCCAGCTGACTCGGGCGAAGGCAGGGGACACCCTGGACAGGTCACCAGTCTGTCACAGGGCTACATATACAGACACACAATCACACTCACATTCACACCTACGGGCAATTTAGAGTAACCAATTAACCTCAGCATGTTTTTGGACTGTGGGAGGAAGCCGGAGTGTGAACCTAAAGATGCGTTCAAATAAAAAAAGAAACCCAAAGTGCCGTCTGTGACCCTCCACTTTCCAGCATCAAACCTGCTCCCAGCAATGAGCCCAGATCTATAACCAGCTGAGGACGAGGAGCCTCTTTCTGATGTAAATGATCTCTCTGTAATTAAAAGTCACCTCTTTCCCGGTTCATTAGCTTTTTCTGAATCCCCACTGGCTGCTCTGCGTCCTTTCATTCCTCCTTTCTCCTTCTTTTTTCTCCTAATCTTCCCTGTTCCTGCATCCTCACTCCGGTCACTTCCCATCTACGGATACAAACACAGTTTCTGTACACAAACATGCAGCTGCAGCTGTTTGCACTCAGCTCAGGCTGATATTTTGCCCCCCGATGACAGAAATGCCACTCTGCAGCCTTGAGCTCCTCAAAACAACACAAATGTGGGGGGAAATATCTGCCAGGCGTCCAGCACTGATGACTACGTACGTTCATCCCTTATGTGTTGTGATCCAAACGTCACAAAATACACAAGAGCTGCAGACGTGGATGTTTGTGATGAGGACCATTATCCTGAGCTCATTTCTCGATACTGCAATGCAGCTAAGAGTGAGGTTTGTTCCAGGAAATTCAGTGGTTGTTGTAATTGGTCATTTACTCTTTTGAGCGAGTGCCGACAATTTAACCCTCGTGTCGTGCTGCAGGTCATAATTGACCCGTTTTAAAGTTTGAAAATGTGGGAAAAAAATATTTTTACAGTGAAACGTCTGATATCCACATTTTCAATATTTTTGAGAAATTTTTTGGTTGAAAAAAGAAATGTTAAAACTGTTTCTTGAGAGATTTTGCATGATTCTGGCTGCAATTGAAGACGTTTTGGGCAAATTTTCCAGCTGAAACTCAGACTTCTTATGATGACCACTATGAAGCTGTGCTTGAAGCTGTTAACTCTCAGAAACTGAGGCTTTAGTTTAGTCATTTTAGCCACGTTTTAGCTTGTTTTATACAGATTTTCAATCATTTTAGACAGTTTTTTGGTGTTATTTTGACCACATTTTAAGCAGTTTTAGACGATTTTTAGTAATTTCGGACATGTTTTGCCATTTCAGCAACATTTTAGGTTGTTTTATACACATTTTGTGTTGGTCTGGCCGCAATTTATTATGTTTTTGGTGGATTTGAAGTCATTTTGGGAAAGTTCTGAGTCATTTTAAGTCATTTTGAAAAGGTCTGAAGCTGTTTCAGACAGATTTCAAAGAATTTTTGGAAAATTTCACAGTAATTTTGGACAAGCTTAGTCATTTTAGGTTGTTTCAGACTGATTTTGTGTTATTCTGGCCACAGTTCAAGCTGTTTTGGGCTGATTTTCAAGTTGAAACTGAGGCTTCTTACTACGACCACTTTGAAGCTGTGCTTGAAGCTGTTAACTCTCAGAAACTTTTCTTTTGATTCTGTTGTGGCTTGGGTCTTCCACACCTCTTCCTTCCCGTTTGTATCATTTCAAGCAATTCATTGGACTTGAACTATTTGAATTTTGATTAAAAAATTGAAAAAATGGGACATTCTGAAGCCTTTCACTGGTGGTGTAGACGACGTGACGCTATGTCTTACAGTGAAGTCTGCATTTGAGTAATTAGCAGTCGAATTACTCAGAGAAACAACAGAGATGGAGAAAAATGTGGAGTTGGTTTTAAAATGATCTAAAAGAAATCAGAATTCTGCTGGATACCAAAAACAAGCCGCAACAAACTGATGATGGATTTCTGTCAGAGGGCTCAGATAAAACAAAACAGTCCACTGCAATCACGCCAGATTTGATTTCCACCTCTACTGCCACCATTTCTGATCTATTAAAACCTTTATTTTAAGTACTGACTTCTTCTTGCTCTTCTTTACAGTTTTCTTTCCACCTTGCACCTTCATTTCTGTCGGCTCCAAAGCTGGATTTAATTGCACTGCAGACATCAAAAGCGTTTTATACATAAAAGTCTTTCCTCTTCCTTCTGTTAAAGTGCTGTTTTGGGCTTTGCTGCATAAATTGGCTGATTCAAAGGGGAGCCGCAGACCTATCTGGAAGACGAATGGTGTGTTTTAAAAGCCTTTTCCAGATGCCGAAACACTCAAAGACTTAATGTTGTGTGCTAAACCGATTTGTCTGTTTCAGTTTGAGCCATCTCTCCAACCTGCCTCAGACTTTTGTGATTTATGAGCCGTACCATCACGCTGGTGAACAATTAAATTAGTTTAAAACAACAAAAACATCTATTTTTAAACCCCTAACTCTGGACTGAGAGCTCCTTCTTTAGTCTGATGTGCATATGTGAAAAGAAATCGCAATAAATCTGATTCTGACAGGCATCTGGATGTTGGTTTCAGAGTGGATTCGTCTGTTCAGCCGGTTTAAAACGACGCTGACACAGTCCAGGGAGCTCATGTCAATAAGATAATTAAGCTGTGCACTGATGAGACTTCCCTCCTGTGTTGTTTGTTGGGTTTGTGTAGCTTCTCCTGCTTTCTCTGATTTAACCCTCGTGTCGTCCTGCGGGTCAAAATTGATCCATTTTAAAGTTTTAAAGGAGAAAAAAAATTCACAGTGAAACTTCTGATGCCCACATTTTCAACATTTTTAGGACATTTTTGAACATTTTTTTGGCAGAAAAGAAATGTTAAAATAAATGTTTAAGAACATTCACAAAAATCAACCAAATTCCAGCTAAATTCACTGGATTTTGGTTCATTTTCTGTGAATGTTCTTAAAGAAAATATTAGAAGCTTTACTGATATATATGTAATCATTTTAGATATTTTTTTAAAAAATTTGGAAGATTTTTTTTACCAATCTTTTGAAAGCATTTACAAGATTTTTCTTGCCAAATTTAGCATTTTTTAAAAACTTCTAAGAGAAACTCTTAAATATTTATTGGAATTTTCTTCCTGAAGGTTTTGCAAATTTTCAGAAATGTGTTGAATTTTTTTGCTGAATGTTGGGACTTTTTTCCAGACAAGGAAACAATATTTTTTGGTGTCCATAAATGAGGACAACAGGAGGGTTAAACATCACTGCAGCATTTTCTTGCGCGCACCTGCAGCCTTCAATAATTTTGAACATGCATTAAAAGTTGCTCTTAATATCCAATAAGTGCTCAGAATAGTCTTAAATACAGCAATCATAAAGGACTAAGAAGCTTATTTAGATTATTTTTATGTATGCCGAACTAATTGGGATATTTCTGTGTTTCTATGGAGCCATGCAACAGGTGTGTTCATCAGAAAATAGGAACAGAGGCTTTAAAACGGCAGATTTTTGAACGGACTTTGGTGCAGCTGAAGTAAAAGCAGCAGCAACAAAGAGAGGCAACAGGTACGTGGTGGTTTGTTAGTGACGCCATCTCACATCCAAAATGTTGCCGGTTACGGTTCACGTCCACTCCGTGAGATTTCCACTGACGGTGTGGGAACCACGTGTCTCTCCGGTAAGTGGAAGCTGCTTCTTCCCAGCAGGAGCCGCATCAAGCTGCACGGACCAACCGGAGGGAGGGATTCACTTCACAACAAAAGTCCAGCCCGGAAACCCTCATTTTAAGAGCTGAGCTTATTCTAGACAAAAACATGATAAATATTAATATAAATTTAGCAGACGTGTTGTATTTATGATGTAGTATAATTTAACTGCGGCCAGTATTTTGTTTTGATTACTGAAAATTATAATCTTTGAAATGCCTTTAAAACACCCACAACTTGTCTAAATAAAACAATAAAAAATAAATAAATAAATAAAAAATCATTCCATGTCATATCGCTTTCCTGAATGTAATTCATTAAATAATTTGGTTTAAATAAGTATGAAAAAATGGAAAACAGTAGCTTAAAATAATAATAATAATCTTTATTTATATGGACGTTTTATCAACACAAGTTCTGGCACAATCATTAAATAATTTGGTTTTAATAAGTATTTAAAAAATGGGAAAAAGTAGCCTAAAATAATGATAATAATAATAATGTTTCATTAACAAAATGGTTGCCCAAATTAAAAATATTAAAGCCAAACTACACACATAAAGTGAGAATAAGGAAAATAAAGACATAACCCCAGCAGAAGTTTTATTTTAAAAACATATTTTTTATGTAAATATGAAATGATATTGGTGCTTTACTAAGCCTTTTACAGCTTTAAACTCATTGAATTTGCTTGAGGAGGTCAAAAAAAGTGGTTTTGAGGTATATTTATGTAAAATTTGACACCAAAAAAACTAAGATCAGGTTGTCTTTTAAATGAGATTATACATGCACAAACTTTTTAATGCTTACATGAGAGTCTTATGGAGAGAAATCCATTAGTCTGAAGGAAAAAAAAACTAATTTGTTTCTTGTAAGAGGTAAAAATTGAACTCTTCCTTGTTGAATCCTCTAAAATTACTGGTGATGTGAGGAATTTAAATGTCAGGCTTATAAAAGTTATAGTGAAGTTACAAAATAAGACGTCTTTAGATGCTGTTTAACATTTGGGACATCAATTTCATGCATAAATACTAAGTTTGCAGTGATTAAATTGTAGTCTGAGATCACTTAATTATCCTCTCAATACAGTTATTTGTCTAAATGTTATACTGATATTCAAAAGGTGTATATTTTAAAATATAGTAGTCATTTAATGAGGTGGTGTTTTACTCTGGTTTACTGAGATTAGACTGCTCCATCTGGAGAGAAGGAGAATCAGGCTCTCCTCACGTCAACAGAAACCGATGAGTCAGTCTTTTATTGTGAAGCTGCCAGAAGGAATAGAGGTGTCGTTTAATTGCTCTCACTTTGTGGCTGGTCGGGGATCAGAGTCAGTGCACCTCCTCTCTCCCCACCGGCCGTCTGGAGCTCCACTAGACTCTGGAGCGCAGCGGCAGCAGCCAGAGCCGGAGCGCGTCTCTTCCTGCGCCTCCAACATCTGGATCACAGAGACACACAGCTGGAAGGCAGTCCGGGAGGTCCTCTTTATCAGCAAGGTGAGGAAGAGGAAGAGTAGGAGGAGGAGGAGAGGAAGAGGAGGCAGACAGACAGACAGCAGCAGCAGTATCTTGGCGCATTGGAGCTTATGGATTATTGAGAAGTGGAGGCCGAAACGCGGATCAAATATTCATAAGGACTTTTTTTTCCCCAGGAGAAAACCTGGACAGAGCAGAGATTCCCTGCAGTGATTCACCTGCCGGTCCACTGACCGGAGAGCGGAGAACCGGCGCGGCTGCTGGAAGAGGATTCCGCATCTGAGAGTGTTTGGACAGGAGCCCCCGCTGCAGTACTTCTCCTGCTGCACGGGGACCGGGATGCCACCGACCTGCTGACGGACGCCCGGTACCCGCACCCCCTCCTGTTCTCCTCTCCTCTCCTCCTCCCGGACGGACGGACGCACCGACCCCTGTCCCCACTAATATGCAATGGTTTTTTGTGCAGAAGCCGACAGCTGCCGCGTACCGCCGACTTCACGCTAGCGCCGCCGCATGCCTGTCAGCCGCTGCCGCTCCTCTCCCCGCGCCGCGCGGCAGACGACGCCATTTGAAGAGGAGCGCTCCGGGGCTTTTGACGCCGCGGCGGCCGGGCGGCAGCAGCAGCAGCAGCGACCGATCCTCCGCCGCTGAGGACCGCCGGCCGCTGGGGCAGCCGGAGCGGGCGGAGGACACCGAGGGGAGAAGCGCCGCAGCGGTCGCTCTTTTCCTGCCGCCGCACGGGGACGACGTCGACGCGGAATACGTGCGGCTGGTGGTCTCGGAGCTGGTGGGAGAAGCGGGCGAGAAACCGGGCGAGGAGCCGGGCTTCCTGCTCTTATTCCTGTCTATGGTGCAGATTGGGGGGCAAGGCAAGCACCGCCGAACTGAGTCCAACAGCTGGCCGGCTCTGCTGGCATGCAAACAGGGGGGCGTAGCAGCCCCCATGCGGTGGGTGAATTTTAGGCTGCCGCATCCGGAGCGCCTCTCGTCCCCCACCTCCACCTCCTCCTCTTCCTCCTCCTCCCCCGTCTCGGCCAAATCCATGCGGTTTATTTGGAACAACATTTTCAGCAAAGGATCGCATATGCTGCAGTGTCTTTGTGGCAGGAGCCTCAAGAAAAACAAGAACCCAACTGGTGAGTTTTTGGCGTGTGTGTGCGCGCGCGTGTGTACGTGCGTGATGTAGAATGACTTTATTGGGTGTTATGTGTGTGCGCACAAATGTGCTGTGTGTGTGTGTGTGTGTGTGCGCGCGCGCGCGCGCGCGGCTGCTTGCTGGTGTTTCTCTGCAATCGCAGTTGTGCAGCAAGTGAGAGCACCACAGGGAGGAGGAGGGGGAGGGCTAGAGGGGGAGCAGGGGGGAGGAGGCAGCAGCCAACTTATTAGCACGGACCATACAGTGGCAGTGCGTGCGGAGGAAGCGTGCGTGCGCGTCTGGTGTGCGGCGGAGATGCTGCAGGAAAAGTGTAACGCAGCATGCAGAGCTCAGGCTCCATAAGCTGCATGATTAAACAGCACATGGCCTGATTCACACTCCACCGTGGACCAGCAGTGGAAACGCAACACATCCTGCGTGTTTTTCTTCTTTCTTCTCGAGGCTGCAGCCATTTCAGTCCCACCAGCAGCTCTGTGTTCATTCTTGAAGGGAAACTTTTTCAGTTGTGTACATTTGTGTGACTTCCTCTGATTTTCCATCTCTCGGGAGAGTCCAGGTCACATCTGAGGCGAACCGAATAGTTTGTGTACCAGCAGATTTTCCACTCTGTGCTCCGCAGAACACAGATTGACACTGGCATCACAACAGGAAGTGGACGTTGTTGACAGTATTGGTGTATTGACGCTGTACAAGAGAGTTTGGCTGTGTAACCTACACTCAGTGTTTAGAGGGCAACAGGAGGCAAACCTGCTCTCAGACAGGGGAAAGTTAGTCCGAGTTCCCTTTACCGACTCTTTTTTATCTCTGAGGATTGAATTAAAGGCCTGATTGTTTCGGTGTCTGTGGATTTTAGAGGAAACCTTATGGGAAATTGTGTTTTAAAAGTGACAAAAAGTATTAGAGTTATTCATCTGGCTAATCTATCAACCAAAACTTTTGACAGTTACGGTATTTTCTTCCTTCCAACGTCAATATTTGGACTATTGCAAATACTATTGCATGGTATATATGTACTATTGCAGGTTTTGAGTGTCTGACACAACTGGGATTGCTGCCACTTGTCTGTTTTTGTTTATAATGGACATTTTCCTTGATTTTATACATTTTATAGAATCAATATTTAGTTGGTTTACCGACTCACTGACCACCTGAGTGACGGACACGAAACAAAAAAAAAGTCAAAAAATTAGACAAAAAAGTTACAAAGCGATAAAGAATGGAGATAAAGCAAAAGACAAACTGATAAAAATAAGACAAAAAAACACAAGTGAGACAAAAAGGTAACACAAACAACAAAAACAAGAAGAAAAAATGACAAAAACGAGACAAACGACAAAAGTCAGACAAAAAAGAAAATAAACTCAACAGAAACAAGACAAAATATGACAAAAAATGAGACACAAAGGACAAAAATGAGACAAATGACATGAAACAAAACAAAAAAGAGACAAGAAATTAGACAAAAAGTTGCAAAGCAACAAAAAAATTGAGAAAAGCAAAACACAAAATGACAACAATAAGACAAAAAACACAAGTGAGACAAAAAGGAAACAAAACGACGAAAATCAGAAACAAAATTCATGAGGCAAACAACAAAAACAAGACAAAAGAGACACAAAAGGACAAAAATGAGATAAATGACACAAAACAAAACAGACAAAAATTAGACAAAAAAGTTGCAAAGTGACAAAAAATGGACACAAATGAGATAAAAAATGACAAAAAAATTCACAAAAAACACAAACCAGACAAAAAAGAAACACAAAAACGACAAAAGTAACACACAGAACAACGAATAAAACACACAAAACAAAGCAAAAATAATGACAACAATGAGACCAAAAAAGTATTGTCATGTCAGACGTACCATAATTTAAATAATATACACATACACTACCGTTCAAAAGTTTGGCGTCACTTAGAAATGTTATTTTTAAAAGAGAAGCATTTTTTTTCAATGAAGCTAGCATTAAATGAATCAGAAATCCATTGTAGACATCGTGAAGTGTTTTTCACAAGTTCAGCAACAGATGCATGCAGGACGTCAGTGTCGTTCTGTACTGTTCATGTTGCCCTCCAATGTCGCTCATACAGCACAATTTTCACTCTGCAGGCACTGAAATGTTTCAACTAAGGGAAAACGTTCAGCGCCGAGAAGAAAATCAAAATGCACAGCGGGTATTCTGAGGTAATGATGAGGTCAGCCACTAATGCCGTGTCTTCTCTATGTCCCTGAATGCCAAACAGTCATATTTCTGTTGTCTGAGTGACTACAAAGCGCTGTCCTTTCGGTTTGGAGCTGACGTGTGAAAAAGGACAGACATGCAAAAAAAATAAAATTTCAGCACCACGGACAGCGACGAGCATTTCCAACCTCAGTGTCACGGCAAGTTTGAGCTGAAAAGTGAGTCGTCAGGCATTTTTCAAGAGCACTGCATGGCGTTTTAGATGTTTAATGTGCTTTTTAGGTTTTAAACAGCCACCAAAATCAATTTCTAGAATTTTTTCTGCAACTGTATTAGTGCATTTTATTATCTATATCAGGGGGTGTCAAACTTATTTTAGTTCAGCCTAATCTGATCTCAAGAAAAATGGATCTGAATGACAGAAAAGACACAAAATGAAAAAAAAAATACAAGTGACACAAAACAATACAAAAAAAATAAAGACAAAAACTGGACAAAAAAGTTACAGTGACAAAAAATGGACACAAACGAAACAAAAAAATGACAAAAAAAGAAACAAAACGACAAAAATTGACAATAAACTACAAGCGAGACAAAAAGGAAACACAAAATGACAAAAAAAGAAACAAAATCACAAAAACATGAGACAAAAAGACAAAAGTCTGACCAAAACAACAAAAACAAGACAAAACATCACAAAAATGAGAGACAGAACGACAAAAAAAATGAGACAGAAGAAAAAAAAGACAAAAAATTTGACAAAAAAGTTACAGAGTGACAGAAATTACACAAATGACGAAAAATGAGACAAAATGTCAAAAGTGTGAAACAAAATGACAAAAATGATACACAAACAATGAATAAAGCAAAACACAAAACGACAAAAGCGTGAAACAAAATAGAACAGAATCACTTAATTCATCCCTGAAGGGAAATTCAGTATGACAAAAAATGAGACAAACCACACGAAACGAAACAAAAAGGAGACAAAAATTAAAAAACAACAAAAACGGACACAAACGAGACAAAAAAATGACGAAAAAGAAATAAAACGACAAATAATTGACCAAAAATTATAAGCGAGACAAAAAGGAAACACAAAACGAACAAAACGAGAAACAAAACAACAAAAACATGAGATAAACAACAAAAGTCAGACAAAAACAACAAAAACAAGACAAAATATTACAAAAATAACACACAAAATGACAAAAACAATACAAAAAAGAGACAAAAATTATATCAAAAAGTTACAAAACTTCAAAATATGGACAAAAATGAAACAAAAAATTACAAAAAAAAGGAATCATCAGTGTGAGGTAGCTTCTGCATGATCTCAAAACTGTAAATTTCTCCTGGATAAAAGCTTTAATTCTGCATAAATGTCTGTTCTGCTCCTTACCACCAACAAAGATTCAACACTTCAACACTAAACAAATACTGGAGTGTTGGCTGAGGTGAAATGACCAGTTTTGCTCCACACAACTGAAATGTTCACAGCTTTGCCTCAAATCCTGCCAAACATCCCAGCCTGTAACATGAACGTTGTTTTTTTCATTCCCCCTCTGGACTGTGTGTTTCTGCTTTAATTCCTTTTCATATTGTGCTCCTCTTTGCTCATTTGATGAATTGGCTTGAAGCTAGACGTGCTGGATTCACGAGAGAACGTGTGCACGGCCGTGATACGAAGCAGGACTTTAACAGCACAAACACAGACCGAGGCTTCCAGAATGTTATTAAATGGACTCTCAGACAGTTTTGTTTTCAGCACACTGAGGCCTAAATATATTTAAATGATCGGGAGAAGAAAGTGAATCATTTATAGTGTAGACGAGACACCATGGTGAACTCAAAGGGATCGCATATGAAGAAATAAAGTGGAATAATACAGGTGCTGCTCGTCCCGCACAAGTCGGTCTACAGTCCCCAAGAAAGATTAGATTACAATAAAACTTGAAACTGAGGCAAAAGCAGTAAATAAATGGTTACTATAAGAAATAATCAGCTTGAAGCAACAGATAAATGGTTAAAATGTGTGTTTATATGCTGGATAAATGGTCAGTGTAGACGGCTCAATTAGTGGCGAACTTAATGGAAAATGGTTTAATTAGTGATCGATAATGGATAGAAAGTGGAAATAATTGCTGAAAGTAAGAAATAGTCGGCTAAAAGTCATAAATTCAATGGTAAAAAAAATACAAAGAAATGAATCACCAAAATAGTACTGACATGTCAGATGCTGTCCCATAATTTAAAAAGATCTATATCTATATAT
Source organism: Acanthochromis polyacanthus (assembly GCF_021347895.1). Classification (NCBI taxonomy): domain Eukaryota; kingdom Metazoa; phylum Chordata; class Actinopteri; family Pomacentridae; genus Acanthochromis; species Acanthochromis polyacanthus. The sequence continues at coordinate 25,967,941 of NC_067134.1, read as the reverse complement.
CAGAATTTATGTATTCATATATCTGCATCTATCTATATCAATATCTATAGCTCTATATCTACATATCTATCTATCTATATATATATATATTGTTATTGTATCTGCTGTGAAAAACATTTTCTGCTTTTTAATACTTTATGGTTAAAAATATAAAACTGCAATAAATCAATAGTGTTCCAACTATAAATAAAAACTAGTACTTTTTTGTGTTTTAATAGATAAATGCTATTCTTAAATAGTGTATTTAGAGGTAAAAATATGACATTTCTGTTATTTAAATGCTCAAAACTATCCATAAAATAGCAGAAAAAGCCCCTTATCTGGGCAGATTTGATTAAAAAATGTTGGGAATCACCGTCTTCTACTTCCTTCCACTCTTTCTCCTCACCACCTAACATGTTTCCGTCTTACACAGACGTTTTTCCTGCCTTAAGCCTGTATGTTTTGGTGAAAACGATGACTCGCTCTATGTTTTGCTCTTTTTATTTTATTATTTCACGTGGCAGCATGAAACACGGCTGTTGTGGAACTCGTTGGAATGTAAACGGCTGCAAACAGACGCTCAGAAACTTGGCTTTCGCATGTTATTTTGTCACGTGAGGCAATTAACCGATGAAATAACATCTCACCCGCCTACGCACACACACACACACACACACACACACACACACACACACACACACACACACACACGTTTGTTTTTCTATACCGGTGGGGACTTACCATTGACTCCCATTCATATCTAACTCCTAACCCATACCCTAACCCTAACCTTAACCATCACCAAATCAATGCCTAACCCTAAACAAACGTTTTTGCACTTTTACATTTTTATTAACAACAATATGGCCAAGAAAACGGTGTTGCCACCCGTGGGGACCTCATTTTAGGTCCCCACCGTAAGACAAGTCCCCACCTTTATAGCAAATAGTCAGGTCAAAGTCCCCACCGGAATAGCAGAAACAAGTACACACACACACACACACACACACACACACACACACACACACACACACACACACACACACACAGCGTGAATGTGAAGAGGAACGGCAGCGTGTACCGAACAACCAGCCGAACAACCAGAAGAACAAACAGAAGAACAACCAGAAGAACAAGCAGAAGAACAACCAGCAGAACAATCAGCAGAACGACCAGCAGAACAACCAGAACAACGACCAGCAGAACGACCAGCAGAACAACCAGCAGAACAACCAGAACAACGACCAGCAGAACGACCAGCAGAACAACCAGCAGAACAACCAGAACAACGACCAGCAGAACAACCAGCAGAACAACCAGAACAACGACCAGCAGAACGACCAGCAGAACGACCAGCAGAACAACCAGCAGAACGACCAGCAGAACGACCAGAAGAACGACCAGCAGAACGACCAGCAGAACAACCAGCAGAACAACCAGCAGAACAACCAGCAGAACAACCAGAACAACGACCAGCAGAACGACCAGCAGAACGACCAGCAGAACAACCAGCAGAACAACCAGCAGAACGACCAGAAGAACGACCAGCAGAACGACCAGCAGAACAACCAGCAGAACAACCAGCAGAACAACCAGCAGAACAACCAGAACAACGACCAGCAGAACGACCAGCAGAATGACCAGCAGAACAACCAGCAGAACGACCAGAAGAACGACCAGCAGAACGACCAGCAGAACGACCAGCAGAATGACCAGCAGAACAACCAGCAGAACAACCAGAACAACGACCAGCAGAACGACCAGCAGAACGACCAGCAGAACGACCAGCAGAACGACCAGAAGAACGACCAGCAGAACGACCAGCAGAACAACCAGCAGAACAACCAGCAGAACAACCAGCAGAACGACCAGAACAACGACCAGCAGAACGACCAGCAGAACGACCAGAACAACGACCAGCAGAACGACCAGCAGACCGACAAGCAGAACAACCAGCAGAACAACCAGCAGAACGACCAGAAGAACGACCAGCAGAACGACCAGCAGAACGACCAGCAGAACAACCAGCAGAACGACCAGAAGAACGACCAGCAGAACGACCAGCAGAACAACCAGCAGAACAACCAGCAGAACAACCAGCAGAACAACCAGAACAACGACCAGCAGAACGACCAGCAGAACGACCAGAACAACGACCAGCAGAACGACCAGCAGAACGACCAGCAGAACAACCAGCAGAACAACCAGCAGAACAACCAGAACAACGACCAGCAGAACGACCAGCAGAACAACCAGCAGAACAACCAGAACAACGACCAGCAGAACAACCAGCAGAACAACCAGAACAACGACCAGCAGAACGACCAGCAGAACGACCAGCAGAACAACCAGCAGAACGACCAGAAGAACGACCAGCAGAACGACCAGCAGAACAACCAGCAGAACAACCAGCAGAACAACCAGCAGAACAACCAGAACAATGACCAGCAGAACGACCAGCAGAACGACCAGCAGAACAACCAGCAGAACGACCAGAAGAACGACCAGCAGAACGACCAGCAGAACAACCAGCAGAACAACCAGCAGAACAACCAGCAGAACAACCAGAACAACGACCAGCAGAACGACCAGCAGAACGACCAGCAGAACAACCAGCAGAACGACCAGAAGAACGACCAGCAGAACGACCAGCAGAACGACCAGCAGAATGACCAGCAGAACAACCAGCAGAACAACCAGAACAACGACCAGCAGAACGACCAGCAGAACGACCAGCAGAACAACCAGCAGAACGACCAGAAGAACAACCAGCAGAACAACCAGCAGAACAACCAGAACAACGACCAGCAGAACGACCAGCAGAACGACCAGCAGAACAACCAGCAGAACAACCAGCAGAACGACCAGAAGAACGACCAGCAGAACGACCAGCAGAACAACCAGCAGAACAACCAGCAGAACAACCAGCAGAACAACCAGAACAACGACCAGCAGAACGACCAGCAGAATGACCAGCAGAACAACCAGCAGAACGACCAGAAGAACGACCAGCAGAACGACCAGCAGAACGACCAGCAGAATGACCAGCAGAACAACCAGCAGAACAACCAGAACAACGACCAGCAGAACGACCAGCAGAACGACCAGCAGAACGACCAGCAGAACGACCAGAAGAACGACCAGCAGAACGACCAGCAGAACAACCAGCAGAACAACCAGCAGAACAACCAGCAGAACGACCAGAACAACGACCAGCAGAACGACCAGCAGAACGACCAGAACAACGACCAGCAGAACGACCAGCAGAACGACCAGCAGAACAACCAGCAGAACAACCAGCAGAACAACCAGAACAACGACCAGCAGAACGACCAGCAGAACAACCAGCAGAACAACCAGAACAACGACCAGCAGAACAACCAGCAGAACAACCAGAACAACGACCAGCAGAACGACCAGCAGAACGACCAGCAGAACAACCAGCAGAACGACCAGAAGAACGACCAGCAGAACGACCAGCAGAACAACCAGCAGAACAACCAGAACAACGACCAGCAGAACGACCAGCAGAATGACCAGCAGAACAACCAGCAGAACGACCAGAAGAACGACCAGCAGAACGACCAGCAGAACGACCAGCAGAACAACCAGCAGAACAACCAGCAGAACAACCAGCAGAACAACCAGAACAACGACCAGCAGAACGACCAGCAGAACGACCAGCAGAACAACCAGCAGAACGACCAGAAGAACGACCAGCAGAACGACCAGCAGAATGACCAGCAGAACAACCAGCAGAACAACCAGAACAACGACCAGCAGAACGACCAGCAGAACGACCAGCAGAACAACCAGCAGAACGACCAGAAGAACGACCAGCAGAACGACCAGCAGGAACAACCAGCAGAACAACCAGCAGAACAACCAGCAGAACAACCAGAACAACGACCAGCAGAACAACCAGCAGAACGACCAGAACAACGACCAGCAGAACAACCAGCAGAACAACCAGAACAACGACCAGCAGAACAACCAGCAGAACGACCAGAAGAACGACCAGCAGAACGACCAGCAGAACAACCAGCAGAACAACCAGCAGAACAACCAGCAGAACAACCAGAACAACGACCAGCAGAACAACCAGCAGAATGACCAGCAGAACAATTAGCAGAACAACCAGAAGAACAACCAGCAGAACGACCAGAAGAACAAGGAGAAGAACAATTAGCAGAACAACCAGCAGAACAACCAGCAGAATGACCAGCAGAACAACCAGCAGAACAACCAGAAGAACAACCAGCAGAACGACCAGAAGAACAAGGAGAAGAACAATTAGCAGAACAATCAGCAGAACAACCAGAAGAACAATTAGCAGAACAATTAGCAGAACAACCAGAAGAACAAGCAGAAGAACAACCAGCAGAACAATCGGCAGAACAACCAGCATCCTGCAGATCTACTCAGATGTACAGCAGTGGAGTTGTCGGCTTGTTTTAAACGACAGATAACACATGAACTTTCTCTGTGCATGTTAGTGTGTGCGTTTTCTTAACCCTGCTGTTGTCCTCATTTATGGCACCAAAAAATAGTGTTTCCTTGTCTGAAAAAATGCAAAAATTCAGCAAAAAAAATTCCCCAAATTTCTGAAAATTTGCAAAACCTTCAGGAAGAAAATTCCAATTATTCCTTGCAAGTTTCCATTAAAAAATTTATTTTAAAAAATCCCCCAAATTTGGCAAGGAAATTCTTGTAAATATTTTCAAAAAATTAGTAAAAATCTTCCAAAAAATCCTAAAATTATCTAAAGTGATTACATATATATCAGTAAAACTTCTAATATTTTACTCAGAACACTGACAATAAAAGTCAACCAAAATCCAGTGAATTTCACTGGATTTTGGTCGATTTTTTCTGTCAATGTTCTTTAGAAACATTTTCAATATTTCTTTTTTTTCCACCAAAAAATGTTCAAAAGATTTCCAAAAATGTTTCACTGTGAAAATATATATTTTTCCCCAATATTTTCAAACTTTAAAACGGGTCAGTTTGACCCGCAGGACGACAGGAGGGTTAAAATAACCATTTATTATGAATCTGTATCTTGACACGAGTCTTTTTTTTTACTCCTAATACTGTTTTCTAGCTCGTCTTTGCTTCAAAGTCTCGTTTAAAGACTTCAGCTGTCATTCGTAAATTACCTAAACTTATCATTACTTACATACTGGGTGGGTTTGTCTTGTCCCTGCAGAGCTCAGATCTTTTTTTTCCGCTCTCATTATGTAAGATGACCGACGTGACGCTGCAGTTTGACACGAGGAGTTCAGGCCAGAGCACATTAGAGCAGCAAAGTCATTAGTCTGTATGCAGACTCAGTGTGTTTTTACAATGAGGCCATGATCTAAAGAGCACATCTCTCACACCAACCGTTGGGGCATACCAGAGTACTGCACCAAAAGCCTCCATGTGCCCTTTGAGGACACGCATCACTACGACTGTCACTGTTCTGTCCACTCAGCATGCTGGGACGACGTAGCAGCACGCAACTGGAAGCAGAAGAGGAGCATTTTCAATCCAACAATGCAGTCTAATACATATGAATTCTGGAGCCAAATCTCTTCACAGGTTTAAATTCTACTTAAATACAATAAACATTCCCAGATGCGTGTGTGTCCCTGCGTCTTCCAGAGACAGATCTGAGCTGGCACAAACCCACCGCTGTACTCTAGGGTTTAAATAAAACATAAAGTAAGATGGCTTCATGGCAGCTCTCTAAAGCAGGTGAGCAGGCATGTGCATGTACGGGCGCGCACGCCTACATGCGCTAGAAAAGGTGATAGTCTCTTTCTGGGTCACACCACGAGGGACACAAGACATGGAAGTAACGCTGTGGCTCATTCCTTTTAACAATGAATGATACTGATGCTGCTTCGTCTGGAGGAAAGTCAGGGAGTCCCGTTTAGAAAACTCCATTCAGCTGATTCCAGGGTCAGTATAGAATGGAGGGACTTTCTTTATCATCGTTGACATTTTTGCTGTTTTCAGGCCTAAAATCAACATGGCCGCCTGTAACCAAACACCACATGGCATTTTAGAGAAAGATTCTTCTAATTATTAGATATACAGCTGAGTAAAGTTGAAAGTTATTTCTAAAGATATTATAGTAAACCTGTTGACTGCTTTATATTAAATAAGTCAGAAAGCCTTGGAGTCTTCCAGTCTTTTCTTCAGGAGGAAATGACATCATCTGGAGCAGGTCATGTGATCTGGAATTAACACACTATTATTGTTTAGCTCATTAGAAGGTGGTCGTTATTAAATTGGGACGGTTAATTAGTTGACATTTTAGTGATATCCAGTCATTTATTTATTAATAACTGATTGTTTCCATTATAATTAATTATAGAATTTGTCAAGACATGATCATAATGAACATAAAACACTATTATTATTTTTTACTTTAAATAAAAATATGTCTTCAAGATATATCCAATGGATTTCAAAAATTCCTCTATTATATATTGACCCGGACAATTTTGGACCATTTTTGAGTCATTTTCAACAAGTTTTTATGTCGGCATGGATCGTTTCTCATCATTTTGGATCATTTTGTGTCTTTGGGATCATTTTAGAGTCATTTAGAACAAATTTCATGACATTCAGGACAAATTTTCCTCAATTTTGGATAATTTTCAAGTCATTTTGGATAATTTTCTTGTCATTTTCAACCAGTTTTATGTCAGCATGGATCTTTTCTCGTCATTTTGGGTCATTTTTGTGTGTTTGGGATCATTTTCGAGTCATTGAGGATAAATTTCATGTCGTTCTGGACTAATTTTCTGTAATTATGGATCATTTTCAAGTCACTCTGGACTCTATAATTGCGGGACTTTTTGGGACATAGTTGACATTTTAGTGATATCCAGTCATTTTTTATTAATAAGTGATTGTTTCCATAATAAATAATGATGGAATTTGTAAAAACATGATCATAATGAACATAAAAAATAGTTTTTTTAACTATTAATAAAAATGTATGAAGATATATCCCAATGGAATTATATATTGACCCGTACATTCAAGTCATAAAGAAAGTTCCTGCATGTTTTCTAGTGACATGGGAGACTGTAGGGTTTCATAGCAGCATGCTGGGCTAAATATGTAGCTGTCAAGTGGGAAAAAAGGAATAAAATACTAAATGTGTGGACAGAGGTCACTGTTAACTTCTCATTTTAAATAGTTTGTGTTGTTTACCACGCTACAAAAAGACTTACTCCAACATTTCTCATATACAAATGCAGATTCCAGAACGACGACGCTCAGGAGAGGGAAAACTATAATTTTCAAAATGAAGCAATGAGCGAGAGAGGAAAGGTGAATATGTGTGTGTGTGTGTGTGTGTGTTTAAGTGTGTGTGTGTGTGTGTTGAAGAAGTGTGTGTGTGTGTGTGTTGGAGAAGTGTGTGTGTGTGTGTTGGAGAAGTGTGTGTGTGCGGTGTTGGACAGCTCTCGCCCCAGGTATCTGTCATGAGAGAGTGAGTGCTGAGTGTTATTTTTCCAAGTGCACTTAAAAAGCAGCGGGGCATCAAAGGCTCCACTGAGAAGTGTTTTCACAGACTGAATGATAAGCAGCAGAGAAACACTCGACGTCGGCTCGCTCTCTCCTCGACTCGCTGCATAAAAAGTGTTTAATTGGTGAGACCGGAGATGCCGAATATTCTTAGTCGATGTGTTAAAATAGCACGGAGCCGACGGATAGGGCTGGGAGAAAGCGTGTTTTCCTTACAGGAGTGCAAAATGCAGATCTATTTAGTGGATATTTTCAGAATTTTCACATAAAATGCACACTAAGTAGTTGTTGTAATGTACTTTTGAATGCTTTTGCCCAATTTCAGTCTTGAAAACTCCCATAAAAGGTGACCTTATTCACTTTAATCTCATAAACATTTACCTCCTGTTGTCTTCATTTACAAGCACCAAAAAATATTGTTTCCTTGTCTGAAAAAAATCCAAAAATTCAGCAAAAAAATTCCCCAAGTTTCTGAAAATTTGCCAATAAAATTATACCAATAATTACTTAAAAGTTTTTTTTTAAATCCCCCAAATTTGTCAAGAAAATTCTTGTAAATAATTTCAAAAAATGAGTAAAAATCTTCCAAAAAAATTCCTAAAAATATCTAAAGTGATTACACATATATAAGTAAAACTTCTAATATTTTCTTTAAGAACTTTCACAAAAAAATCAACCAAAATCCAGTGAAATTCGCTGGATTTTGGTTGATTTTTTTGTGAATGTTCTTAAGAAACATTTTTAACATTTCTGTTTTTCCACCAAAAATGTCTTTTTCCTCAAACTGTTGAAAATGTGGACGTCAGAAGTTTCACTGTGAAAATATAGATTTTTTCCCACATTTTCAAACTTTAAAACGAATTAATTGGACCCGCAGGACGGCACGAGGGTTAAAATTGCGCAAACTGCAGATCTGTTCAGTGGAGATTTTCAGACTTTCCACATAAAATGCATCCTAAATAGTTGTTGTAATGCACTTTTTGAATGCTTTAGCCGAATTTCAGTCTTGAAAACTTCCACAAAAAGTGACCTCATAAACATTAAATGGAGCCGAGCAGCTCATACGTCTGATCACTCCTCACTCTGTAGCTTTTCTTAGCACCTCTTCTCGATATCTACCCCCTCGTTTACCCCCTCACTTCTTCCCTCCTCCTTCCTCTCCACTCGCACACACTTGAGCTCACTTTTATTCTTCCCTTGTCTGGTTTAACCTTTCGCTCGATGACAGCGCTGCATGACATAATGGCCATATCGGTGTGGGTGTCGGTGCGTCTGAGGCCTCGCCGGGGGAGTCGGGGTGATTTAAGAAGGGAGGCCCGGTGGGATGGGGTTCACAGGTGTGTGTGTCTGTCGGCACCATGGACTTTGAATTTATACTGAGCGTAGCAGAGAGGAGGTTAAAGGCGGCTTTGGGCAGAGCAGACCCAGGTAAGGGCCTTTTAACGCCCTCGTTTTTACTCACTGTGGGCTCAGTTTTTACTGGAATCTCTCTCTATAGAAGCAGAACAACCACGACTACAAGTAAAAAAAAAATCAAAAAGCGTCTTCTGTGGCACAGCTACAATGCTATAAATGTTTGGAAAAGACAAAGAAAAGTTGAGAAATCCTGCAGTTAACACGCACAGCTTTAGACGAGCAGGCTTTTTTTCTTTTTTTTTAGCATCAGCATGTTTTTAAACTGCTCAAAAGTGAACACGCTTAAATTTGGTGCAGTAAATGTTAATAAAAAAGTAAACCAGAACGCGGTTGTTGGGCCTAAAACAAACAGCTAGCGCATATATTATAACATCACAGCCCGGTATTCAATATCTTCCTTTAATAAACTGCAAATGAAGAGAAAATAGCTTATTTTGGATGATAGAACTCTTTATTTTTATGGTGAAAATGAAAAACTGTGCTCATACTGTCTAAAATACAACTTCTCGTATTTTATAAGTGATGCAGAGTGTTCAAACGATATTTGGTTTGAAAAATGGCGTTTTTATAGACATTAAAAGTCCAAAAATATCAAATATGACTGAAGTAAATCAAACTAATCCGGTGCATTAGAGGGTGTTTTAGTGACATTTTATGGTCACTGTGATTCCTGAGAGTACATAAGATAAACTTAAACACTTACACAACACACAAAAGACCTTTTGTTGTAACTAATAAGTAAGGTGTCACTCTTGCTTTTGACATTTTCATGAAATTTATTGATAATAGAATATAGAATAGCATCTGCTATGTCCTTAAATCTGTGTATTAAAGTCTGATTAATTCTATTTTTTCATAATTTACACAAACAGTCCATTAATTATGCTGTTATTTCCCTCAAATTTTAGACAGGCTGACATGAGAGGCTTCACTTCAGGAAAGAAATGCTCATTTGAATGTGTTTTAATGGTAACATCAGCTATTGAGGGCATCTGTTGAGCCTGTTTGGATGATTTAGAGAGCAATGTCACACTTTATTGTCAAATTTCAAATGGATTAGAACATTCTGTCATCTCCAATCCGCTCGTCTGATCTCTCTGGAACTGGCCACAGAATCCGTGTTTTCAATGACCGGGCTGGATGTGCTTTATTTGCTTTTTTCGTCAAATAAAAAGCGGCTCTGAAATCTCCCTTGAGAGGAGCTGCTCTTAGATCTGCATTGTGGCTCAGTTTGGATTGGAAGCCGTCCCGTTTTGGCTCCACAGCCTGAACAGGATGCTCTAATGCAGCGTGTTGCTGAAGTGTTGGTGCTGTTGAAGCGGATTATCGTACACAAGGTGTTCCTTTAATGCAGCGCTGTGGCTGGAACAGATTAGTCAGAGGTCTCCTTAGTGCCGCTGTCAGCCTCAGAAATGGGTTTTCTACCTTCTAGAGGAGAAACTCCAAAAGCATATTGGCTTTGTGCTGTGGCTGTGGACAGTGTTATTCCTGAGAGCGACGATCTCAGAGGTTTTCATTTAAATGAATACGTGTAAAGTCACCATTAAGCGACATTACTGCAGAAAATCACGTCTTCATGGAGCTTTTTTTGGTCTATCTTTGCTTTGAATAGTTACGGAAGCCAACTGACACAAACTCTAATACAGATTTTAGAAAAGATCATGAAAAAAGAGCAAAAAGCATGGCTAATTAAAGCTAATTACAAATTTCTCAACTGTTTCACCCTTTTTTCTTCAAGGTTTGTAAACAGTTGGAGTTTGTTTGTGATGGAACAATGTAGTCTAGTTAATTGGCTAAAGCAGCTTTAATTATTCAGTTCCGACCACCAAATGGTGCAAAGATCCTATTGAAACCAATGGGTTTTTCCATTATGTTGGGCTCAAAACAACCTCAGTTTAGAAACTGCTCAATGACCGGACTGGCGAAAAATTTGATATGTTGGGGGACTTGCATAGGTGTGACTCAGGGCGCTTTTACACATACCTACACAGCCTTTTGGTCCGCTTAAAGCGGACTGGAGTCCACAACACCTGCAAGTACGGTTCGTTTGGGCTGGTGTGAAAGCAGACCAGATTTTTTTGGTTCAGGATGCGAGGACCCATCAGTGTTGTTTGCAGCTTTAATTATTATTATTACTGTGATCACTGTTGACGGAATTTCAAATACTGCTTCTCTCCTTCATGAAAGAAAGACAGATGCAGGCCTGCTGTGTCTACTGTATCCTAAACACTTTCATTTTGCCGTCTGTATTCTTTCATTTCGCCCAACAAAAGCCAGAAAACCACAGCTGACCACAGCGATGCAGATATCCCAAAAAACCCACCACCTGTTCGCTCCATCTCCTCATAAATAACTGTGAACTTCTCCTCTGCAGAGTTGTGAGGAATGGCAGGTTTTTTCAGAACACAAGAGCTGAAATTAGGCATTTTATTACTCAGACCACGGCTGGCTGGAGCCGCCGCTGAGAAAAATAAGCTTCAGTTCCCACCCAGCATGTGCACAACTGTGGGTGGCTCTGGAAACACTCGCCTTTGTCGAGCCGTGAATGCTTGACAAAGTTTTATCTCTTGTCATATTATCTACCTACTCTCTTTGCTCCCGTTATTCAGAGCTAATTTAGTGTCTTATTGAGTCAGCCGTGCATACAGGGGGATTTGAAAGCAAACTAAAAACTGCTGCTGGAGGATAATAAAGGCATCTGTCATCGCGGCATCAAAACCGAGCTCCTATTTGGAGATGATGGAGCAGACGGTTATCATATTGTCTGTTTTCCATGCCGTAGTAGCAGAACAAAGCTGGAATTTTAAAATAAACGCCAAAAAAACAAAGCTTTAATTCACGGGTGCCAAACTCATTTTAGTTCAGGGGCCACATTCACACAGATTGATCTCAAACGACCAGTAAAATCACAGCATAAAAACCTATAAATAACCACAACTCCAATTTACTCCCCTTTGCTTTAGTGCAAAAAAAGAAAGTATATTCTGAAAATGGTAACATTTAAGGAACTATCTTTAAACGGAACTTTATAAACAACTTGATTATGCCTCAGTTTATTATTTACACATTACAACTTACGGATCAGTGTGTTTACAAAAGCACAAAACATTTAGTTACTGAACAATCTAATATTTTACTTTAAAAAAGACAAAAACAACAAAAAGACAAAATATTGCAAAAATGAGACACAAAACGACAAAAGCGAGAAACAAAATGCCAAAAAAATTAGACAAACGACACGAAACAAAACAAAAAAGAGTCAAAAAATTAGACATAAAAGTTACGAAGCGACAAAAAATTAGACAAACGACACAAGCGAAACAAGAGACGACAAAAACAAGACAAAAATATTACAAAAATGAGACACAAAATGACAAAAAATTAGATCAATGACATGAAACAAGGCAAAAGAGACAAAAAAAAATAAACAAAAAAGTTACAAAGCGACAAAAAAAAATTGACAAATGACAAAAACGGGACAAAAAATGACAAAAGTGAGAAACAAAAGGACAGAAATGAGACAAAAACACAAGGGAGACAAAAAGAAATCACAAAACGACAAAAATGAGAAACAAAATGACAAAAACATGAGACAAACGATAAAACCCAGACAAAAAAAAACAACAAAAACAAGATAAAATATTACAAAATGTGACATAAAATGACAAATGAACAATCTAGTACTTTACTTTATGATCAAAACAACTTGGCATGATCTAGAAATTATTTTAAATTTATACTTTTACGAATTTACAATCTGCAGTTAATGTCTTCTCTGTAATTTTTAAACTTTGAGGGCCGGATTGGACCCTCTGGAGGACCGGTTTTGGCCCGCGGGCCGCATGTTTGACAGCCCTGTTTTACAGTGTACAGCGCTGAAAAGTAAAACTTGTTCGCCGGCTCTCCTCTGAATGACTTCGGTCTATCTGAGCTTAACGAACTCAGCACTGGATCCACAGAAAAGTCGAACTCCGGCGTGTAGCGGCTTGGTGAACGAGGTCTGGACTCTGTGGAGGAGAGTCATGCTTTCAGAGACTCTGTAGAAGGACAGAAGACCTGCTCTGTGGTCCAGGAACACTCCGACTCTGGTGGAGTCGGAACGCGAGATGAGAATTTTAGTGCTGTCGTGCAAAAACACACAACTGTCTCTGAAGCAAAACAAAGCCCAAGAATTTTTACAACGTCCAAATTCACTGTCAGACGCTCGGCTGATTTTCCTGTACGAAGCCGCTACGACGACGCCCAACCCTCTGACGTCCACCTCCCAGTAGCAGCGTCCGGTCAGACCCTCTCTGCTCAGGACCTGCTGCTGCTCAGTGAATCTGTCTGGATGGTCACAATAAGGCTGCTGCTGCTTCACCACGGTTGCTTTCCTGTCTTCCTCGGACAACACCAGCAGTTTGTGTGCTGTGTTTGGATCCAGAGTGATGTCGCGTGAATATTCCAAGAATCCAGCTCTGGTTTTTGGTTCTGGTTCTGGCTGTGGTGGTAGAACTTCTGCTTTGACGGCTCTCGGTGGACTGTGTGTCCACATGTTCTTCAGAATGTCCCGGACTTTAGCGCTGACGTCTGACACCGCTGCTGTCACCTTCTGGAAGCGAATCCGAGGAGGGATGCTGACGGGTGTGGACTCGCCGACGGTCGACACTGGGAGGTAGTCGTGAAGAAACTGGGTGTGATCGTCTGTGTCCAGGAGCTGCTTCATCTCAGTGTCTTTCTTCTTTAGAGCGCTGATCTCCTGCTTCAGCTTCTCCTGAAGCTTACTGACTCGACTCACTTCAGCCTCCTGCCGGGACGTGATCTGCTGCTTCACCTCAGCGCTCCTTTTCTGGATGAGACAGTTCAGCTTGCAGAACATCTTGGCATTCTCCTCCATTGCTTTGTCAGCAGAGTCGTTGATGTCCTCCACCTCCTGCTGGAGCAGCACCACGTCGTTCTCTCTGCCCCGGATCCTCTGCTGGACGTTTTGTCGACTCGCCTCCAGCTGTTTCTGCCTCTCGGTCCTCTCCGCTGCAGCTGAGACGACGTCGTGGCCTTTATGCTCCTCCACACAGCAGAGAGAACAGAGCAACAGCTGATCGGTGCGACAGAAAATCTCCATCAGCTTGTGATGGCGGGAGCAGATGTTCTCATGGAGGTTCCTGGAGGGCCTTGCCAGCTTGTGCTTCTTAAAAGGTGGAGACTCATAGTGAGGCTGGAGGTGTTTCTCACAGTAAGAGGCCAGACAGACGAAGCAGGACTTGACAGCCTTCATCTTCCTCTTCATGCAGACGTCACAGGACACATCTTCAGGTCCAGCAGCAGCTTGGAGTCCGGTCTTCTTCAGGTCCTCCATGAACTCTGCCAACAGGACGTTTTTGTCCAGGTTAGGCCTCGTTTTAAACGTCTTCCTGCACTGAGGGCAGCTGCAGATTCCCCTCCAGTCCTCTACATCCCAGTGGTCCTTAATACACTCCATGCAGTAGCTGTGTCCGCAGGGAATAGTCACCGGATCCTTCAGCAGATCCAGACAGATCGAACAAGATAGCTTCTCTGAATCCAGCTCAACTCCTTTCTGTGCCATTTTCTCGTCTCAGCGGCGGCGGCAGCGGAGTTTCTGCCATTTAAAGAAGTGAAACTATGAAAACTAGTCTGAGCCAGTCGGGTCTGTCTTGTTATGACATGCCGTTAACACCCACTTTTTCCAGCTGGAAGGGAAGGGAACCGGAGAACATGTGGAAAACTGGAGCTACTGGAAGGGATTTCACACTGACTCCAGGAAGAGCAGCACTTTGCAACTGTGTTCTAGTATAAACACAACACAAACAGATCCAGTATCAGGAAGTCTGACTACATCTGGTCAGATTCTGATCTACACAGTCTTGTTTTCTTCTGTTCCTTGTTCATTTTAATGCCTGGTACAACTAAAAGTGCATTTGTTTGGACAAATACAATGACAACAACAGCAAAATTAGCTCTGAGAGTTTCATTTAAGAGCTCATATCAGACATTTTCCACAGTTTTCTTGATAATAACCAAGCCATGACTGCGTCCATATTCTCCTCCTTTTTGGGGGATTTCTCTCCAAACTCAATAATGTTTATGTGTGGCTAGTTTCCCTGTGATTGCAGGCGCTCTGTTGATGCTTCGGATGTTTATGTTTTACAGATGGACACGCGTCTGACGTTTCATTCTTGCGCATTCACGTTGACTCATCGTAGGCTGAGATTCAGCTGCGTTTTCATTCTTCACAGAGCAAACTTCACGTCGCGCTCAAAGATCATTAGAGTCATGTCGTACATTATAGCGAGCTGACAACTCATAAGAAGGCTGAAATCACACAGTAGTAATGTACTTTCAAATTGAATAACGCATTTTCTTTCTCTTCATTTGCTGTTTAAAATCGACTTTTCCTCCACAAGCTGATTACTCCATTTTCTTCATTAAATACTCTAAATCAGAGGTGTCAAACATGCGGTCAATGGGCCAAAACCGGCCCTCCAGAGGGTCCGATCCGGCCCGCGGGACGACTTTGAAAAGTGTAAAATGATAGAAAAGGCATTCACTGCAGATTGTAAATTTGTAAAACCATAAATTTAAAATAATTTCTAGAACATGACAAGTTGTTTTGATCATGAAGTTAAAAAATTTGTAACAGTTTGTCTTTTTTGTCAGAATTTTTGTCGTTTGTCTCATGTTTTGTTTCTCGTTTTTGTCATTGTGTTTCCTTTTTGCCTCGCTTGCGTTTTTTGTCTTTTTTTTGTGTTTTATTTGATTTGTTTTGTGTGCTGTTTTTGTCTTGTGTTGTCTATTTATTGTCTTGTTTGTGTCATTTGTGTATTTTTTTCTTGTTTTCTTTTACCATTTTTAGTCATTTTGAAACATTTTGGTCTAATTTTTTGTCTCTTTTTGATGTTTTGTGTCCCATTTTGTCATTTTGTGTCTCATTTTTGCAATATTTTGTCTTGTTTTGTTGTTTTTTTGTCTTTTTTTTTGTCTGACTTTGGTTGCTTTGATCATAAAGTAAAACACTATCATTCAGTTCCAGATACCTCATACTAAAAGTTTTGTGCTTTTTTCGTAGATAAACTGTGATCTGTAAGTTGGAATGTAAAAAATGATAAACTGAGGCATAATGCTGTTGAATTTTAGTTCATATTGAGGTCGTTTATGATGTTTTGTAAAAAGATAATTCATTGAATGTGGACATTTTTGCACTGAAACAAAGGAAAAATCTGGAGTTGTGGTTATTTATCGGTTACTATGCTGTGATTTTACTGGTCCGGCCCACTGCAAATCAAACTGGGCTGAATGTGGAACCTGAACTGAAATGACTTTCACACCCCTGGTCTAAATCAACGTGCAAAACTTAAACTAAACCACCGATTTGAAACATTTCTATCAACCCAGAGGCAAACTGAGCCGTCACCAAACGCAGAATGTGACTTTGTGAACTCCACTTTTGCTTCCCTGTGCTAAAAATTGTCGCTCCATAAACATTTTCGGGCCCCTCTGGCGTCTCCGCCCAGCTTTGACTTTCAGCACCTCCCCTGAATTCTCGTTATCTCCCCTCCATCCCCACGGTTCTCCGTCTCCCTCCTCTCCTTCCATCTTCCTGTGTGGTTCTGACTTTTGGGGGAAGAGATCTGGAGCGATTATGTAACCGTTCTGGCGCCGAAGTCGTCTTTCTGTTTTCGGCTGTCATCGTTATGCGTCGAAAAATGACGAGCGGAGCTTCCACCTGCCGTGACCTCTGACCTCTCTGGGGCTCAAACCAACGTCCTAAATGTGCTAATTTCACAGCTGATGACTGTATTTCCAGAATCCTATAAGCTATATATAGCTGTCTATATATAACTGAGCGAGTTCTGAGTGTTGTTTCCCACAAGCAGTTAGCGCTCTGTGCTAATGAGCTGCTAAATGAGCCTTCAGTCATCATATTGAAAGTTAAGCTCAAGCTGATTGGGCAATTTCAGGCATCAACAGTGGGCTTTTACACTTATTTTTTTAAACTCTGGGGAAATGCCATGACTAACAGGAACTGACTTTCACTGTTATTACTTCACACTTCAAAGTACCAAAGACGGCTGCAATCTCAGAACAGCACTTCCTGGGAATATCCCCCCGAAAGCTTAAAAAAACAGAGCTTTTAAATCAGTCAATAGCAAAGTGTGAGGTGTAAGCAGGTTCTGGGACATTTAGAAGATTAATAACCGGATGTCCTCCCAATAAAATAGACGTGAATCAATACAATTAAGATAGAAAAGCATAAGAAGGAACGACTTCGATGATTTTGTAGCCCGTATAGTTTGTGAAACGGCTGATTTTAAGAAAAAAAGATCATAGATATTGATTAATGATTCAGAGATGACTTGGTTCTGCTTCACCAGGTAGCTAATGGTGGTTAATGCTGCGGTATTTGTGTGGGTGATGATTGATGAGTAGGTAAAAAAAATGACCCGCTAAGGCCGTTTTTTTTTGTAATGTCTTTGTAATGAAAAGTTCATCATTTCATTTTCCAGCTATACCTCGAAAAAGTCGTTTTTGATGTAACTGAATTTGAATTTTTACGTTACCTTTTATACTTTTAACCCTCGTGTCGTCCTGCGGGTCAAAACTGACCCGTTTTAAAGTTTGAAATTGTGGAAAAATATATATATTGTCACAGTGAAACTTCTGATGTCCACATTTTCAACATTTTTGAGAAATCTTTGAACATTTTTGGTGGGAAAAAAGAAATGTTAAAAATGTTTCTTAAGAACGTTCCCCCCCAAAAAAATCAACCAAAATCCAGCGAAATTCAAAAAGAAAATATTAGAAGTTTTACTGATACATATGTAATCACTTTAGATATTTTTTTGTATTTTTTTACTCATTTTTTGAAAATATTTACAAAAATTTTCTTGCCAAATTTGGGGGATTTTTTTAAAATATTTTTTTACGGAAAACTTTGAAGGAATTATTAGACTTTTCTTCCTGAAGGTTTTGTAAATTTTCTGAATTTTTTGCTGAATTTTTGGATGTTTTTCAGACAAGGAAACAATATTTTTTGGTGACCATAAATGAGGACAACAGGAGGCTTAAAAGAAAATTTGACATCTGTGTTTCCACTCCAAGCTCTTTATCACTGATAATATCAGGAAAAGAGCCGAAAAATGTCAACAAAATGGATTCTTCTCTTGCTGTTCTTCATAATATTCTTCTTTTCTAATTATCAAAGTGTTCAAAATCTGCTCTAAAGTGAAAAATAAACATTTCTGAAACATGAAATCAACATTTTTGAAACATGTGGACAAAAATACAACACAAACAATTACTATTCTCAATGAAAATGACAAAAACGCATTGATTCTTACGTATCTAATGGTTCAGCAGACTTTCACTCTGATATGAAGATTTAATAAACAGTTGACAGCACAGAAAAGAGAAAACTCTCCTCTGCTCTGACATCCATAACTTTGTCAGCGGTTGCTAGGTTACAGCCTCATCTCACTAACAGGCTCAACTTAACCTCATTTAGCCCCGGCAGCGAGTCGCATCTGCGGCATTAAAGCCCCCTTTGATGTCTAAAACAACAACTCCACATACGTTTTAAGCCGCCCGTCCCCCACGTCTGGCCGAGCGCCCTGACGTCTGGTTGCATGTGAAGCTTTCTCGCGCGACGGGGAGGCGGCTGAGAGACATTTTGGGATGAGAAAGGATAAAAAGGTAGAACAGAGAGGAACAGGGGAGGAGTGTCGAAGACGCAAGAGACGGCAGACAGAGATGGAAGACAGGAAAAAAAGAGAGGAGGGGGTGTGAATGAATAATTTAGTCCCTCCATCCCCTCTCTCCTCCTCCCCGCTGAGTTGGTGATGTTACAAAGATAGACGAGGAGAGGATGAAAGGAAAGGAAAGGATGGAAATGAGGACTCTCATTTTTTTTGGAAGGCACTGTGTGAGTTTGGTAACTTGTTTGATTTCAGCGTTTCGGCGTGTGTGTGAGGAAACAGGTAAACCCACCGACAGAGCAGCGGCATCATGACAGATGTGTGTTCTCCTCTCAGCATTCAGCAGGTGTTCGCTCCCTCCTCTCTCGGAGATCCACCTGCGTCACTAATCACTCGTTACCTAGGTAACAGTGGACTTCCCCTGCCTGTGCTGCTGCCAGTGTGTGTGTGTGTGTGTGGGCGGGTGTCTGAGTGTGAATTATGACTCATCCTGCTCGGTTCAGAGTGGCTATCCTCACACTCCTGTCTGGGGAACACCCACCCACATCTGTTAGCTCCCCATCTGCAGCTCCACATCCGCTTTTCTGCTTATTAGCCGTTTGGTTTCATCTACCTGAGCTCTATTATTCACCTGTTGCTTCGGTCAGGGCACAGAGATCACTTAGCATGCTCGGACGAGAACACAGCGCCCCCTACTGAGCTGTAATTCCCTTCAACTTTTATTAGTGGAGTTTTTACTCATGCTTAGAGTTGCACTGCCGCTCAAAAGTTTAAGGTCACTTATTTTTGAATGAAAAGATAATATTAAGTTAATCAGAAATACAGTCAAAGGGTGTCAAACATGCGGCTCGCGGGCCAAAACCGGTCCTCCAGAGGGTCCAATCCGGACCTCAAAGTGTAAAAATGACAGAGAAGACATTAACTGCAGATTATAGATTTTAAAAACTATAAATTGAAACTAATTTCTAGATCATGACGAGTTGTTTCGGTCATAAAGTAAAATACTCAATCGTTGATTGTTCTTTTTTAATTTTGTGTTGCATTTTTGTAATATTTTGTCTCGTTTTTGTTGTTTGTTGTCTGACTTTGTCATTTGTCTCATGCTTTTATTGTTTTATCGTTTGTCGTTTTGTTTCCTTTTTGTCTCGCGTGGTTTTTTTGTCATTTTGTTTCTCGCTTTTGTCATTTTTTGTCTTGTTTGTCTTTTGTCCATTGTTTTGTCACTTCATAATATTTTTGGTCAATTTTTGTCTTTTTTCGTTTTGATTCGTGCCATTTGTCTCATTTTTGTCTCGTTTTTGTTGTCTGACTTTCTGTCGTTTATCTCATGTTTTTATTGTTTTATCGTTTTGTTTCCTTTTTGTCTCGCATGTGTTTTTTGTCTACTTTTTTGTCATTTTGTTTCTCGCTTTTCTCATTTTTTGTCTCGTTTGTGTCTTTTGTCCATTGTTTTGTAGCTTTGTAACTTTTTTGTGAAATTGTTTGTCTCCTTTTTGTTTTGTTTTGTGTCGATTGTTTTATTTTTGCCACTTTGTGTTTTGCTTTATTCATTGCTTTGTGTATTGTTTCTGTCATTTTGTCATTTTTTGTCTCATTTGTGTAATTTCTTGTCTCGTGTGTCCATTTTTTGTTGTTTTGTAACTTTTTTGTCATTTTTTTCTCGCTTTTCTCATTTTTTGTCCCGTGTGTCCATTTTTTTGTCACTTTGTGACTTTTTTGGTCAAATTGTTTGTCTCCTTTTTGTTTTGTTTTGTGTCAATTGTTTAATTTTTGCCACTTTGTGTTTTGCTTTATTCATTGTTTTGTGTATTGTTTGTCATTTTTTTGTCTCATTTGTGGAGTTTCTTGTCTCGTGTGTCCATTTTTTGTCACTTTGCAACTTTTTTTGGTGAATTTTTTTGTCTATTTTTGTTTTGATTCGTGTCATTTGTGTAATATTTGTCTGACTTTTGTCTTGATCATAAACTAAAATACTATATTGTCCATTTCCAGATGAATAAATGTCGTGCTCCTTTGTAGAAACTCTGATCTGTAAGTTGTAATGTGGAAATGATAAACTGAGGCTGAATGTTGCTGAAATTGAATCTACTTTTCTCAAGAAATTTCAGGTTGTTCGTGATGTTTTGCAAAAAGATAATTCCATAAATGTGAACATTTTCAGAATAGACTTTTTTGCACTAAACAAAGGAAACATTTGTCAAAATGGTCAAAATAAGATTTAAAGCAACAGTAAAGTGTTTGCATGGCCTTAGCTTTTTGTTTTCAATCCAAAACATCACTTTTAAAAGCAACTAGACACGAATAAACCTAATTAATAACCAAAAAAAAAGTTATTTGTCTGAGACACAAGTGCTCTCCCTGCTTGCCAAGAGAGAGAAACAGAAAGGAGTTGTTGAACAGTCCTGGCATCCAACCACCAAAACCTGCTCAACCACCTTGAGAAGAAGCAGTGAACATGACGGATGTGGGAGGGTGAAGACGGCTGCTCGCTTCTGATCTTTGTTTTCTGTGCGTTTACAAAGAAGTTCACGACACGCGGTACAACAGAGGCGTTTGTCACATTCTAAGCGCTTGAGGCTGTATTTTCTTTAACAGGGTTTCGACATAGTTTTGGTTCAGGTATCTGTGATTTACGAAGGTGCGTGTTAATAACTCTGCCCACTTGTTGATGCCGTCGTCTTCTGTGTAACAAGCTGTGTCGTCCTGAGTCGTGACTACAGAATTAGTCTAGATTTTGACTTTCTGCCCGCTCCTGACTAGGTGTAAAATTTCAGTTTTAGCAAGGAGGAGGCAGAAGCCGAGCTGGTGTAACTATTGAGTAACACTTCAGCAGTTTCTGGGTGTTCTCCTGTTCCATTTTTACTCACTGTGGGCTCATTTTTCACACCAATACAAAGTCCTGCACCTCGATGGAAACAGTAAAGTCATGGCGAGAAGCAAAAAGAAGGTAGTAATGTCTTTTGTGCAGCATAACAAAGTTAAATGAATCATAAAAACGAGAAGGAAATAGCTGAATTTAGATTTCATTTTGACTATTTAGCTTACAAAAACTGAAAAATTCCAAAATCAAGGCATGCACAGGTCTTAACAATGCTAGATAAAAGGTAAAGCTACATACTATACATGTCGTACTTTTTCCATTTTGTCTGCTCTGTGTGAACACTGCCTGCAGTTCAGCCGAGTAGAAGTTAAGTTTAAGTTAAGAACAAGGGCTGGCCCGAATAGTGGTTTCTGGTCTCCGGATATTGGGGCCCTATTAAAGATGAATATCCGAATATTCGTTTCACCCCATAACTTCCGACCAAGGGGGGGGGGCGAAGGCGAAGGGAAGAGAGTAACGCCGAATTTTCGTTTCGCCCGGTAACGTCCGAGCGAATATTCGGATACGAAAATTAATATCTGGATGGCGCCGTAGCCAAAGAATATCCGGGTCCAGCCCTACGCTGAACAGAGAGATTCTTTGTTCTTTACAATATCTGGGTAATGCAAATTATTCCTTTTAGGTAAATTATTTTAAACGAGACATGAAATATCATCAATTTAAAGTGAGATCTGGTAAAAGCATGTCACAGATGAGGAGATCAATAACTGTCAGAAAGTGTCAAATCTGTACAGTTCTCAAATGTTTACAGTTTCTGGCTGATAAATGGTGTCATTTTGAGCATTTATTAAGGATAATGATGCTGTTTTGGACATAAAGTCACCAGTTGTAGACCTAATAACGAACCAAATAACAATACACAGTCGCACAAAATAATAAGTTGTATTTAATTTGCTTAATGCCTCCCGAAAAACGTAAAATGTGGATCTATGTAGAGTTTACTTAACTGGGTTTCTGTGGCTGCAGGTTCATGAATGTGCATTTCAAGCTAACATGATGGTAAAATGAACCACCTCTGCAGTATTTAGAGCTGAAACTCTGAAAACACTCATGTAAGACTTTGACTATTTTGCTGAAAAAGGTTCACAGCATGGAAATGAGCCAACCAGCCTCCTAAATTCTACTATAAATTTCAGATATCTTGCGTGGACACTACAGTTGGTACATGTGGTGAAGGACTTCTGGACCGAAAACCTTTCAAAAGTAGCAACAAAAGTGATGACTCCTCTGAAATACCGACAACACGTTCTGTGAAATCTGTGTCAGCAACAACTCCAACACACAACCAGCCGTCACCCTTCTGCTTTCTTTTCTTGTCCCAGCTGTTCGACGATAAAGCAGAATCTTTTGCTATGCGGCAACGTGTAAAAAAAAAAAAGGGTGCGAGGAGGTGGATGATAATGATGACGGAGCAATAAAAGATCTTATCAGAAAAGTTTAGCTCTTGTTTCGTGTGGTTCAAATATGACAGATATTTGAACCACAAGAAAGTTTAAGGCCCCAAAATGAGCTTTAGAATGATAATTTCTCATTATTTCCACTGCAAATATGATTCTACCCATCATTAATGAACCACACTGTTACCAGAATCACTGAATAGAAAAGTACAAATCTAAACCGTATTATTGTAAGAAAGGAAAAAGAAGAGATTAAAAAAAGAGGAGAAAAAAGAGGAGGCTGCTGTTCCTCTTTTGTGCCTGTAGAGGGCGCTGTTGCCTCTGCACAGACCCAAAATAACAGAAGCATGCAGAGAATCTCCAAATATAATAAAATAAAGGGGTGCAGGCGGATTTGGATGGACAACACGAGCACATCCTTTCTCATTTTTGCATATTTCAGTCCTTGTGTGTTCTTGTTTTTTCTGTGTTTGTGTCCCCGCACAAGCACAAAGATTTGGATTGTGCAGATATATTTTTTTTTTTTCCGAGGGGGTGGAAAGGCAGAATAAGTGGAGTGCAAAGAATTTCTTCCTTTTGAAGTTTAAGAGCTGCGTCCCGCCTTTCTGGGATGTTATAAAAAGCAGGCGAAGAGCTGAATTTTAATGTAAATGTAGCTTTGATTTATTCATAACTCCCTCACTTGGGCTGACCTGGATAAAACCATGTACGCATCTTCTTCGTTCCCACACACACACTCATGCATTCACACACCATCTTCTCTTCTGTTTTTGTTCTTTCCCCCCCCCCCCCCGATGTCTGGGAGAAAGACAAGGAAGAGAGATATATTTAAAAGGCACTGTGTCAGCAGCATCAAGGACGAAAGCCGAGGATTCAAAGCGAAGACTTTAGGCGCACGGAAGATGCATACGAACATGTTGATGCTGATTAAACACAGTAAAATATACAGAAAAACACAACTAAAATCTGATTAAGGCTTCTGAACTTCACTTGGCTTTTAATGAAGGGTTTTTATGAGAAGGTTTAACATCCAGTCAGGCTTTTATCTTGCTTCTACTCTCCTACTGAGACACACTAGTTGGGTTTCCATTACAGTTTTACGCAAAATAAAAGCGATATTTCTAAAATTTTGACAAAGTATATTTGCGCGTTGAACGTGTTTCCATTGAAGGTTGCTCTGGGCAGAGGCATTGTAACTCTCGTAAAATATCATCCCACGAGATTTCACTGCAGGAAGATGGACACTCTGCATTCCTCTGCTGTTTGCTGTCTAGTATGGCAGTGATGTTTTTCTCAAGAATAATGGCAAGAAAAGTCTCGGTCTCCTCTTCTGTCCACACGTACCGCGCCATGTTTACTCCGAGAGAACTGGTCATGTGACCAGGTACGTCACGTCCGGTGACGTATAACTGCGGAAAAAGTGTTTCCATTGCGCTTTTGCGATATTTTTCAATATCGAAACGTCTGAAAAACCACCTCATGAGAGCGTAAAAACTTTTTAGCCATATTTTAGTCCTTTTTCGAAATTCAGGTGTTTCCAATACCAGTTTTTTATTGCGCTCTTTACATTTTTTGCATATCTAAGGGTAATGGAAACGCAGCTTCTGATAAGCTAGATCTGATAACGCTGTAGAGTAGGGGTATCAAATAGCAAGATTTGGCGAAATAAACAATTAAAATATATTTTGGTTGAAGTGAAAAAATATTTAGTTGGATTTTTCAGGATTTTACTAACTTAGGAACTGGAGCTGAACATGAACAAAATATTAGACAACAAAAACGTATAATATGAACTATAAGAAATATTTACAAAAATTTAAACTTGATTATACCAAGACGCTGCTGGATGTACAGTAATACTTCATAAAGTGCACCTTCTCTTCTTTCAGGAACCGATTGAATTTTCTTTTGCGTGCACAAATGGTTGAGTT
This sequence comes from Acanthochromis polyacanthus, assembly GCF_021347895.1. Lineage (NCBI taxonomy): Eukaryota > Metazoa > Chordata > Actinopteri > Pomacentridae > Acanthochromis > Acanthochromis polyacanthus. The sequence goes on along the minus strand of NC_067134.1, from coordinate 25,943,118 downwards.
ACGGTAATTTAAAAGGTGCTCATAAAATGGGGATTTAAAGGGTTAAAGTCATGTAAAGTCTTAATTAAAGTGTGATTTATTTTTGACTTAAAGTCTGTTTTCAGAACCACAGCTTGCACTTACCACAAAAGCAGAACAAAAAAATAAAAATCCTTCTGTGGCTGTTCTCTACCGTTAGCTAGCTGCTAGCTACATCAGTGAAAATTAGCAAGGCCAGGCTCGTCTCACAAGAAAACCCTTTATGTGAACTTAGACAGTATTAGCGTTTAATATATTATGTACAGTTATATTACCATGAGGTCTAACCCAGTCTAACTGCTGTTTTACCGGCCATGTCGAAGCCCAACGGTCGAAGAGCAGCCGGTATCTGTAGCAGCATCAACTGTACAGTAGAACCGTTACGTCTACATGGTGCATTCAAAGGCACTCGGACATCAGAGTTTCGTTCGTTATTCGTCCTTTCTGGACTTTCGCTCTTTACGGCTGGCCACTAAGTTCGGAAAAGTTGGAAAGATATTCACAGATTCGGACTGCCGGCATCCATCACTCATTAGACGTACGTTGTCAAAACATAAACAACGCATATTTCCAATCGTTATCAGGTAGATAATGTGCTACAAGGGCAGTTTTATCAAACGTAGTTGTCTTTCAGCTGCAGAATTAACACTGGTGGCTATGGAGTGAACAGGGACCATCTGCAAATTGAAATCTTTAATCGTTTGTCTCATGTTTTTTTAGTCATTTCGTGTGTTTTTTTTGGTTTCACTTGTGTTGTCTGTTTTTGTTTTCTGTCTCGTTTTTATCATTTTTGTGTCATTTTTGTATTTTTTGTCTCGTTTTTGTTATTTGTAACTTTTTTGTCATTTTGTGTCTTTTTTTAAAAATATTTTGTCTTCTTTTTGTCATTTTTTGTCTCATTTTTGCAATATTCTGTCATTTGTATCTCATTTTGTGCCACTTGTGTAATCTTTTGTCACATTTTTGTCGTTTGTCACATTTGTTGTCACTGTCTCGCTTTTGTTGTTGTGTCTTATTTTTGTAATTTTGGTCTTGTTTTTGTTGTTTTGTCTGATTTTTTTGTTGTGTGTTTGTCTCGTGTTTTTGTCATTTTTTGTCTCATTTGTGTCTGTTTTTTGTCGCTTTGTAACTTTTTTGTCTAATTTTTTTTTGCCTCTTTTTGTTTTGTTAACACTTCCATAAAGTAAAATGCTATATTGTTCAGTTCCAGATTCCTGTGACTAAATGTTGTGTTCCTTTGTAGACATTCTGTGATCTAGAAGTTGTCATGTGTAAATGATAAAATGAGGCTGAATGTTGTTGGAATATAATTTATTTTTCTGAACAAATTTCAGTTTGCTCATGTTTTGTAAAAAGATAGTTCATTAAATGTGAGCATGTTATGAATGGACTTTTTTGCACTAAAACAAAGGAAAAAAAGGAGCTGTGGTTATTTCTAGGTTATTATACTGTGATTTTACTGGTCACTTGAGATCAAACTGGGCTGGATGTGGAGTTTGAATCTCCTGCTGTACAGGATGCTGTTATCAGGGAGCTGCAGTCTCTTAGACATGCTCTGCTGCCACCTAGTGGGAATGAGGCCAGAAATGCATCACAGTTCAATGGGGGGAAAGAGCAACTGTGCATGTATTTGTCTATGAATACCACACACACACACACACACACACACACACACACACACACACACACACACACACACACACACACACACACACACACACACACACACACACACACACACACACACACACACACACACACACACACACACACACACACACAAAATATCAGCAGCCTAAAGTATGTCATGTTCTAACCTGCCTGAGTCACCAAGCCTCACATCAGATTATTTTTTTAATCTGCTTCACCTGCTACCCTCAACCTTGCAAGACCCACATAGAGGAAAAAAAAACGTGTGTGTGTGTGTGTGTATATATATATATATATATATATACACCCAAATACAGAAAAACAGGCAAAAAATTATATATATGAATAATTTCTGTTATGTAATCTAACATAACAGAAATTATTCATATATATAATTTTTTGCTTGTTTATTTTATTTTTTGTACATATGCATACTCATATAAACACACACACACATATATATATATATATATATATATATACCCAAACATAGAAAAAATTTTGCAAAAATGTATATATAATTTATTTTATACATCATTAATTTTCAATTAAAAAATACATATAAAATATATGACACATTTTTGTTCCGATTTTTTCTATATATGGGTTTATACACACACACATATCTATACCCATATATCTATATCTATATATAGACAGATATAGATATAGATATATAAATATATGTTCAATAGAAAATAATTTAAAAAATAAAACTGATGTTGTATTTTTGCAACAGTGGATTTTACAGGGTTTAGTCCTTTTTTTTGGATCCACATCTCAGTTTTCTGCTCCTATTTAGTGTTATTATGGATCTAAGAGCAGAAACAATCTGCACAGGAATCAAAAGGCTTCAACCTGCGGTGAATCAGCCTCCTCCACTGTGAAGTTGGGACCGGCAGAATAAATTTCATGCGTATTTCTGCTGCAAAAGAAGAAGTTCCACCGTCTGAAGAAGTTTTAGTGCATCACCAAAGCCACCGGGGGAATCCTTAGAGGAATTATAGACAGCCAAAGCAAATTAAATTGAATTACGGCCAGACATATTTTTTGCTCCGTCACCGAAAGTGTTGGACGGAGTTTTACGAAAACATTAAAGCACTGAAGCGGCATACTGTGTCTGCAAATATCAATATCGTTGCTGTCAGATATCTGCGGGGAATTACAGCGTGCCAGCTCGATGAATTGTGCCGCTCCCTGATAAGACGGAGGTTCAACCCTTATGGTTCATTATTCATGGTACGGACAGACACACTGGCGGAGGTTTTGGGGGGATTTTCTTTGATATCAGTTTCCCCAGAAGAAAGGAAGAAATTCATTTCAGTGTTCTTTGTGTCCAGCTGGGTCCCAGCCCAGCTCTTTATTCTGGACTGATGGCTGACCTACATGCAGTGCTGGAAAGACTAATTCATGCTGGCTTGGGAAATTTTGCCAAAACTTGACTCAGGATATAACTTTTTAGAATAATACTTTCACTTGGTGGGATTGTGGATGCAATGTATGAGAGCTGCACCTGTTATATCACAGGGGAAATGTGAGCGTACCGTATTCAGTCCCTGCAGTTTCAGCTTACAGGTGGAAAATCTACACCTGGAATACATATAAGCACGTGTACAGTAGACGAAGCAGACATGAGAGGCTGCTGTGAGGTTTATCAGCCTGCCAATCGAGCCCGCAGCCTCCTGCATTTTTTAAACCACTCATTCTGACGGCTTTTCATGAGCTGTATGCAGACAGACAGCAGGGATGTATGAGGTGAGGAAATCTGTCTCAGCATCTGTGTACAAGCGCGACAAAAGTTAACGAGGGTAGTGTGATTTCTTTGAGAGGAAACTGAGGTGAAACGGCACAAAATCACTGCAGGTGATGTGAATGACACTGGTTGTCTTGTTAAAGTGGCAGCTGCCCATCAGTGGGATGTATTAGGTAGCGAGAGAACAGATTTTGAAGCTAATGTGTTGGAAGGGGCAGAAAAAAATGGGTAAAATATTGACTTGGACATGGACCACTGTCATGACTGTGGCGTTCAGGGTCCCGGTTGGAATCACAGAATGTAGCAGGTCAAAATAGGGGATCTGCTCCGTTTTCTGGTCCGTGTAGACATTTTTGAGCTTTTTAATTTTATTGAGGAGTTAGTTGAGGCTTTTCGAACACCGGCTTGGTCCGAGAGTCTCCCTCTAACTTCTCCAGGAATCACCGGGTCTCCTCTTCAGACCACTGCTGCTTGGATTTGGCGTCCATATTTACTGGTTTTCAAAACGCAAACACTAAACACTACTATCAGTAACGCTCGGCTGTTTAAAAATGACCGTTCTGCGTTTCCGTCGTTGATCGTTGGTCACCGTAACGTCCTTGGTTCTTAACTCTGGTCCAGCAAAGAGTTAGAGCATGAAAAGCACCAGTTGTTGGAGCCTTGAGCCGGTGCTTAGTTGGTGGAAACAAAAAAAAAAAAACTGGTGCCAAGTCAGGCACTGGCTCTGAACTAGCACTGGAACCAGCTTGGTCAAAAAGAGACCTCTGTGATGGACGGATATGAAAGATTTCTTCGTCGTCGTTCTTCTTCGGAATAATTTTCCAGTGAGAAAAGGTACAATTGAATTACTCCTGCAGTCATTGTGTAGCCTGAGCTGGTGTGGTCGAGCTGCAGGGACTTTATAGATCTGCACATTCTAGAGGAAGCAGTGTGGTCACAACTCATAATTTAAATGTAGACAGGGATTATTTTCATTGGAAAATATACTGAATATGTAACCGTGATACACACAGATGAGCTTTTCGGGGCTTAGGGGAGCTAAAAATATACAATATTTACAAAAAATCGTAAAATTAGCAGATAAAATATCTATTAAATTATAGAACATGAATCCTGAGAAGACAAAATAAAAGTTAAAAAAAATACCATCACGTAAAATTACAGGCCACAAATATACCTAAAGGTGATAAATGAGAATGGATATAGCACACACACACGCGCGCACACCTGGATGACGATGACCAGCTGTTTCCCAGAGCGCGTGTGTGACTGCTGGCCAGGCGCGTGGCTCCAGCAGGTGTGTGGTTCCACCGAGCGCTCGCGTCTTCGTGCGTAAAGCCGCACAGACCGACCAGCGCGAGGACATCCGGTCATTACTTTCAAAATAACAAGCGTGATTAATGGACGCCAGCTTCTTAAAACATGAACCACTTCTGATCCAAAGTGTTTGAATTGAATATACATTAACATTTATTTATACCTGAATTATCAGATTTAGTCTATCTGAACATGACACGTGAAAAGAAAGTACATTTAGATTAATTATTATTGCATAGACCGCCAAGATAAAATGCAATTTGGTAATTTTAGCAGTAAAGGTGTCATTACTACATGCAGCATAGTACAGTATTAAAAGAAAAAAATATGATATGAACACACTAAAAACTAATAATATAATTAGCTGTATGTAATACAAGTGTGCTAGAAAAATAGGAACACAAAGCCATCCATCCATCCTCTATACACCGCTTCATCCTCATTAGGGTCGCGGGGGGTGCTGGAGCCTATCCCAGCTGACTCGGGCGAAGGCAGGGGACACCCAGGACAGGTCGGAACACAAAGCCAGATAAATGCAAATATTAAAATAGAAATAAAGGTTAATAAGGAACTAAAACTTCACTAAATGGTCATCAGATTCAATTGTAGGAGAAAGAAGTAACCAGTTAATGTTAATAAAAAGGATTAAATCTTAAAGAGAACACAACGAATGCATTTAAAATTTAGTGCAATATCCTGCGTAATATCTACAGCCTAATTCAGAATTAAAAAATGATAATTGTCTTTATTAAATAAGTATTTATTATGTCATATATATTATAACTAACATATTGTTGTTATTATTATTAGTTGTAGTAGTAATAGCACTATTATTATTATTATTTTTTAGAATTATTTCTTTCTTATAAATGACAGATTAGATAAAAACTTGCTCATTGACGGCAGCAATAAAAATAATACTCTAACCTAAATGAAATTAAATTATAATGTCTGCTCCAAACTGTAATACTATGATTTTTATGATCATTTTATCATTTATTTTTTTAAATAATCTGTCATTTTCTACTGTCATATTCAGTTTTAATCATTCTTTAAAATCAGCATGCACTTTAATTATTTATGATTTTCTGATTTATTTGCATTTTTTCCTTGTACTTTTCCGTGCCTGATGACTTCCTGTATAAATAAAACAGCCTGTTCATGGAAGGCTAAACATTTCTTCTCGTCATTACACGTGTGAGAAATGAGAAAAGTCCTCCCGGGTGCAGCTTTACTCTGAAACTCACACCGCCCTCCTTCCCGTCGCGCACTCGGTGACTCTCGCCAGTTTCACGCAGCTCGAGCGGCTCGCGGTGGCACGCGCGCCTCCCGCTCCAGTCAGCGGAATACAAACGGCCGGTTTTTGCTTCTTTTGTTATTATTATTTCCACCCTCCCAGAGCAAAGACAAAAAAAAGGGACAAGTGATTTCTTGAGGCGTCTCCGGTTCATCCATGGAGGCTCCAAATGGAAACCGGGCTCCGCAGAAATCTCTCGGAGGAGCCGCTCAGTGACGGTCTGACTGACGGACGGACCGGTGAGACGTGACGGACAGGTAACCGGCTCAACGGGAGACAATATGCAGTAACGTCAGGTGTTTATTACTGTGGACTTGGAAGCATGGGGCCGTTGTAGCCAGTAAAAAAGAGAGAGAGAGAGAGAGACAGAGAGCGGCGGAGACTGTGGAGGTTTGCTGTTGTCTGCGCTCCGTCCTCCTCCGGTGGACACCAACCGAAGAAGACCGGAGACGCGGACGGAGACGGCTGAGACATGGCAGCGGCCATCGCCAGCGGTTTGATCCGGCAGAAGCGACAAGCGAGGGAGCAACACGCTCACCGACCGACCACTCACCGGCGGCGGAAGAGCCCCGGCAAGAAGCAGGGGCTGTGCAACGGGAACCTGGTCGACATCTTCTCCAAAGTCCGGATATTTGGACTGAAGAAGAGGCGGCTAAGGAGGCAAGGTGTGCAGGAAGGGGGGGACGCACGTGCACGCACATGCACGCACATGCACGCACACTTGCAAATATACTGACATGCACACGCGCTTCCACACATAAAAAAAAATGCAGAAACGCGCATCCACTTTTACGCACAGTCTCCTTCACATTCACGCCCTGGCTGCGCGCACACGCGCGCGCACACACTCACAGACAGACTCGCCCCTTCGCTGTGGTGACGCGCGCGCACACACGCACACTCTGTCATGTCTGGTAGTGCCCCCATGGTTCAGTAGTTTCCAGGTACATCCATTATTGAAGCCACAGATTAGTCTGTCTAGTCTCTCTCTCTGTCTGTCTGTCTGTCTCTACCTCGCTCTCTCATTCTCAGCTCATAATTCAAAGTGCCCTGTCACCAACATCCATCCAAAACACACCGACAGCAACAAACCCACCATCGTTTTCTCTTTTGAATTACAAAAAAAGGAGATTTATCGTCGCGAGGAGGCCAGAAAAGTCAAATTCCACCCCCCTCTCTTACTGGGCTCTCAAGTCCCCACTCAAATCCAAATTAACGTCATTGTGGAATCACAGGAGCGGATCTCGGTGATTCCATAAGGCGGTGAATGCAGATTAATGAGAGTGTTGTGATTGTGCGCTATAGTGAGCGTTCAATAGCGGAGATGATAAGTGCCGTTTGTAATCAATTGATTGTGTGAGAACCCAGCAGGTGATGGCGTATGGAGGAGGAGGAGGAGGAGGAGAAGTGGTTTCCACTGGTTTGTTCTGGTGGGAATTTGTGGAATCTGGGAGTCAGATTCAAGATCTCCCTTCACTCACTTTTCCCTCTTTCTCATCCAAACAACCTCCTTCATTTCCACCTCCGCACCCCAATCTTTCCGACCTATCTTTGATCTTTTTATCCCCTTTTTTGAGCACCATTTTCTCCCCCCTTTCCTCCACTTACACCTTTCTCCTCATCACTGTGCCACCCTATACTCTAATCCTCTTCCCACCTTTTCATCCCTCCTCTTTCTCCTCTCCTGCCCCCTCCTTTCCTTTCCTTTCTCCCTTCCCTCTTGCGTTCTTCAGCTGCTGGCGAAAGCTTGGCAACATCCACAATCTGTGCGTGTGTGAGCTTAGCCAACATCCCTACCGTCTTCCAGAGGTTCTGTGAAGGAGAGACCCGACTGATCTGTGAAATTTTATATCATCGAGCAGAGCCGATACGAAGCCGAAAACCACTTCTGATACGACAGAAGTTTGTCCACAGCGAGTCTGTGTGTGTTGATATTATTAGTAATTAGACATCTGAGCAGAGAACTCTGGTGTGGGAGGATTTTTTTTTTTTTCCACTCAACAGTCTTTAAATCCTGCAGTGGATTCAGCTTCTTTTAAGAGGCTGCTTACCTTCTTCATCGACGGACAGGACGTTCCTGCCTGCCAAATTAAAAAAAAAAAAGGTAATCACTGCCACAAAAATATTGGCTTTTGGTAAAGCTTCAATCAAAAAAGAAATTTTGCGTCTTTAAAGAAGATGAGTCAGAACATCAGCGAGGGGGAGAGGTATTCTGATATTACAAGCTACTGTAATATATCAGACAGATGTACACTCTGACACTTCCAGCTCTGATTCCTACACAGAAATACGTTTTACATGAAGGTTTACAGAAGATAAGCGAGCATAAATCACATTTCTAGCAGCTTTTTCCTCAAAAACAGTGAGACTGAAATGCGACCGGCTGATTTCCTGGCAGGTAAAACTGTCAGTTAGACGGAAATTTTACTTAATGCCGCAAAATATAGATATTTATAGGAGGAAGAAACAGCAGGAAAAATGCAGGTGAAGTGTTTAGAGCAAAGTGTTAAACTTATTTAAGTTCAGGTTCCTTCTTCAGCCCAGTTTGATCTCAAGTGACCAGTAAAATCACAGCATAATAGCCTATAAATAACCACATTTTCCTTTGTTTTAGTGCCAAAAAGTAGATTCCGAAGGTATTCACATTTAAGGAATTATCTTTTTACAAAATATTATGAAAAACTTTAAATTTCTTCAGAAAAATAAGTTCAATTTCAACAACATTCAGCCTCAGTTTATCATTTACACATTACAACAGAGACACAAAACTGGAACTGAATGATATAGTATTTTAGTTTATGATCAAAATGACAAAAGTCAGACAAAAAAAACTAAAACAAGAAAAAATATCACAAAAATGAGACACAAAATGAGAAAAATGAAACAAACGACATGAAACAAAACAAAAAAGCGACAAAAAATTTGACAAAAAAAGAACAAAACGACAAAAATGGACACAAACGAGACAAAAAAATGACAAAACAAGAAACAAAGCGACAAAAAAGTCGACAATAAACAGAAACGAGACTAAAAAAAGAAATAAATCAACAAAAACAAGGCAAAAAACACAAGTGAAACACAAAACTACAAGAATCAGAAACAAAACGACAAAAACTTGAGATTAACGACAAGTCAGGCAAAAAACACCAAAAAATATGACAAAAATGAGACACAAAATGACAAAAGCAAGAAACAAAATGGCAAAAAACGGAGACAAATGACACGAAACAAAACAAAAAAGAGACAAAAAAGTAACAAAACCACAAAAAGTAGACAAACGACAGAAGCGAGACAAAAAGGAAACACAAAACGACAAAAACCGGAAACAGAATGACAAAAACATGAGACAAATTACAAGTCAGACAATAAAAAACAACAACAAAATCAAGACAAAATATTACAAAAATGAAACACAAAATGACAAAAGAACATTAAACGATCTAGTATTTTACTTCATGATCAAAACAACAATTATTTTAAAGTCATAGTTTACTAAATGTACATTTGACACCTCTGGTCTGCAGACTTCAGGTATCTCTGGCTGTTCTTAAGTGACGTAACTTTGAACCACACAGATGTTGAATTGCAGATGTGCCTCGGCCTCGGCGATGAGGTCTGCACAGCGACCGCCAGATGAGATGGTGGAGATGCTAAAACGAGAGCTCACTACGGAGACGAGGAGGGTATTAAAACCAACTCCCCTTCGTTAGCCTGAAGCCCAGGTATCTGCCGAGGACACTCCAGCTCAAATTTGCCTTAATGATATACGGCGTAAGAAATGAGAAAACCGCAATTTAAATGTGCGGATGTGTAGCCTGAGCTGACATTTATCCGGGGCTGTTTCTCCCAGACGACCTCTGATCACCTGCAGATCCCCCCAGAGGAACGGCAGGCAGAGGTTAAATAAAAGACAGCTGACTCCCAGGTAGAGAGAGGAATCGCTCCAGTCAAATGGTTTTCCACGGAGCAGATGCCAAATTGCCAATATGGCTTCACGTTAAGGCCACAGCCGGTGATTAATGTCACCCAGCGAGGGCAGCTCTGTGGTTAACACCACTGCCTCTGTTGGTCTGTGTGTTGTCTCTGTGATGTGTCGTCTGCAGCATGCCTGCCGACGATGCTTAATGATAATAAGCACGAAATCAACAACAACATAAACAAGACAAAATATGACACAAAAATGAGACACAAAATGACAGAAGCGAGAAAGTAAATGACAAAAACTGAGACACTGACATGAAACACAACGATAAAGAGACAAAAAATAACTAAACGACAAAAAATGGAAACAAATGAGACAAAAAATGATCAAAAAAGAAACAGACAAAAAAGTAGACAAACAACACAAGCGAGCGAAAAAGGAAACAAAACGACAAAAACCAGAAACAAAATAGCAAAAACATGAGACAAATGACAAAAGTCAGACAAAAAATGACAAAAAAACAACAAAAACAAGACAAATATCACAACAATGACAAAAGCGAGAAACAAAATGACAAAGAATGGGACAGACACAAAACAAAACAAAAAAGAGACAAAAAAATTAGACAAAAAAGTAACAAAACAACAAAAACAAGACAAATGTCACAAAAATGACAAAACGACAAAAGCGAGAAACATCATGACAAAAAATGAGACACCTACAGAAAACAAACAAAAAAGAGACAAAAAATTAGACAAAAAAGTAACAAAACAACCAAAAATGGACACAAACCAGACAAAAAATTACAAAAAAGGGAACAAAGCAACAAAAAAGTAGACAAATAACACGAGCGAGACAAAAAAAACACAAAACGACAAATAAAGTAAAACACAAAATGATAAAAATAAGACAAAAACACAAGACAGGCAAAAAGGCAAAAAACAACAAAAATGAGACACAAAATGGCCAAAGTGAGACACAAAATGACAACAAATTTAGACACTGACAGAAAACAAAACAAAAAGAGACAAAAAATTAGACAAGAAAGTCATAAAATTACAAAAAATGGACACAAACAAGACAAAAATTACAAAAAGTAACACAAGTGACACAAATATAGACAACACAAACGAGACAAAAGAAACAAAATCACAAAAACATCAGACAAAAGACAAAAGTCAGACAAAAAAAATGACACAAAATGACAAAAGCAAGAAACAAAATGGCAAAAAATGAGAAAAACAACATGAAACAATACAAAAAAAAAAACAGGTAGAGAGAGGAATCGCTCCAGTCAAATGTTTTTTTATGGCGTCACGTTAAGGCCACTGCCGGTGATTAATGCCACCCAGTGAGGGCAGCTCTGTGGTTAACACCGCTGCCTCTGTTTCTCTACATGTTGTATCCGTGATCTGCAGCATGCCTGTCGATCGATGAATAATAATAAGCAGGTAATCAACAGATTACACCAGTGTTTCCCTCAGAATTGCATTTTTGTCAAGGCTGGAAAAGCCTCGGAAAAAGCATCAAGACGGTGTGCGGTGCCGAAAATTTGATCAGGACCTCTCATTAGGACGAATTCAGGACTTTATCAGCGTAGATTCGTATAAATGTGTCCCTCTGTAATCACTAATCACGCTGATGTAAATGAGGATGAAACGGCTGCATGCGTGTGAATTCTTCCCTCGGCTGCTTTTGTGTTTCGCCGGGATGATGAATGCGTGTAGAGAGACAGAGAGAAAAAAAGGAAAACAAGAAATGCAGAAGGTCTTCGGTGTTGCATGAGACACCCATGTTAGTGTTTTATACGGCGTTTAAGGCTGCATGTAGACTCAGACGGGGGCGAATTAACAGACAATACCACATGTCAAATCAGCGTGGCGGCCTGATTGGCTGGCTGATTGAATCTGATCACATTATGCCAAGAATAAAGCTCCGTGTGTGTGTGTGTGAGTGTGTGAGTGTGTGTGTGTGTGTCTGTGTGTGCGGACGGGGGAATACCCTTTTACTGGAACAGTCTGGAATCACGAGACTGTTGCCATGGCAACGCAAGGACGGGAATTTCCCTAGTAACAGACAGGACGTGGAGACACTGGGAAGAGTGGGAACGTCACCTGGATGACTGTGGGAACGTCGGCACGAGCAAAACGACACGCAGGTGGCTGTTAGACGGATGAACAGACACATGAATAGATGATGAGCGCATGAGGCAGGACGGTCCCCTGTGGAGAATTATTGATTTTATATCCATTACAGGCGGGGAGTTACGCAAAGGCTGAACCATAATCTGAGTCTGTAACAGCACTCAGACGATAAATAGCATCACGTAAGGTAACATAGTGGGTTTCAGCAGGTTTAAAATACATCAATTAGCGGTTGACTGATTTTTTATCAATATCTGATGGCAGTACGTGATGTTCACAACATGCTGGTTATTGACGGTAAGCATGATCCGTCCTCCTACAGCACAAGTCTGACAGAATTATGTGAAGTAACTGAAACCCCAATTACCCCGCCTGTTGTTTTCATTTACAGGCACCAAAAATATTGTCTCCTTGTTTGAAAAAAACGTCCAAAAATTCAGCAAAAAAATTCCCCAAATTTCTGAAAATTTGCAAAACCTTCAGGAAGAAAATTCCAATAATTCCTTAAAAGTTTTATTTTGAAAAATCCTCCAAATTTGGCAAGAAAATTCCTGTGAATATTTTCATAAAATGAGTAAAAATCTTCCAAAAAAAATCCTAAAAATATCTAAAGTGATTCCATATATATCAGTAAAGCTTCTAATATTTCTTTAAGAACATTCACATAAAAATCAACCAAAATCCAGCAAAATTCGCTGGATTTTGGTTGATTTTTGTGAGTGTTCTAAAAGAAACATTTCTAACATTTCTTTTTTTGCCACCAAAAAATGTTTAAAGATTTCCCAAAAATGTTGAAAATGTGGACATCAGAAGTTTCACTGTAAAAATATTTATTTCTTTCCACATTTTCAAACTTTAAACCGGGTCAATTTTGACCCGCAGGACGACACAAGGGTTAAATTTTTTGAGAATTTTTTTCTCTATTTGTAAAGAGAAAAAAATAGCAAAAAATGAGCAAAACTGTGGGTTTTACAGGTTTAAATGAGAAAATGCAGGATATAAAAACAAATATTGCTTCATAATGAATAAAACAACCCACTGTGAAAGGTTAGAGGTTTGATTTAAAATTAGTCCAGAAGCAAAATCAATATCATCCAAAACATTTTTAGATGGTTAACTGTTAAATTAACTATTACTGGTTCACACAAAATTATCCAAAAGCTTCAGTAATAAGTAGAAATAGGTTTACTTGTGTAAATGTAAAGAAAATGACCCCGATCATAGTGAAAATCAGGCTGATTGCCATCATCTTATATAGTATGGGAGAGGCTTCGACACTGAAGTTAAGACATCAAGACACACTTTGAGATCTCATTTTGTTACTAAACCCTCATTTTCAAAACAAACTGCGTGGCTTTGAAAATTCCCATCGGCTGAGCCACAACAGCAGCCGGGAAAAGTATTCTGTTATTACATGCAGCCGTCTAAATGCACCTGCTGCAGACGGCAGCACATCAGACGGAGTTGTAAGGCGACGCATGTAGAAATGCAAAGCCGTCCTCGTCTCTGCCTCCGGGTCCAACTCTAACACAAAAACGCATTTTACACTCTGCTTTATTAATGTAATTTTACTGATGACACACTCCAGACAAAGATAAGAGACAATAAATTGGATTCCGTGCAGCTTTCTGAGACCATGAGTCACACAAAAAGAGGGATTGAAATGTGACTGATTTCTGTCTGCAGAAGGCAGAGCGCTCCCAGTTCAGACGCCGGGCGTTATTTTCAGTCAGTGCTGCATATTTACAGGCTGAAGCGCTCATAGATAGATAGAAACTGAGAATTCACCACACGACGTGCTACGTGGAGGGAATTTTTTATTTTTTTTTTGCGGTTCAAGTGCTGGTTACACGATTCACGGCTCCTCTTCCCTCCTTCTCCCCTGCTGCACAAGATGGATCCTTCACAAAGATGGAAAACACCCCTCACACACACTCACACACTCGTGATAAACTGGGTCAGTCTTTGCTGTTTCAGCCTCCGTGCATTAGGGTATACATTCTCTCTGCTTCTCATACATTTTCAAAGGGGATTCCCGCTTGCTTTAGAGCTGATGCTGTGTTTTATGGAGGGAGAATGGGCGTGGTTGCTGAATAATTTTACCTACAGGGAGACATGACGATGATAAAATGTAAAAAAAAAAGCCTGTCTGTACCTGTAGAAGAAGCACTGATATCACTAACTTTGTCTCTTTCTGTCTCCATCCAGTGACTCAGTCGGTTTTTGTCCCTCGGTTGCTTTTCCGTCGCCTTCGTCATTTGTTCTCCCTTTCATTTCGAGCAGCTGGAGTTTGAGTCATTTTATTTCGGTCATTTTGATCGCGAGATGTGAGAAGGCAAATCTACTCCTGTTTAATTGCAGCAACACGAAATAGCTGAGAGCATGCAAATTGGTGTTTACCAGATTCAATCTGTAATGATTTAACCCTCGTGTCGTCCTGCGGGGCAAATCGGCCCATTTTAAAATTTGAAAATGTGGAAGAAAAATGTATTTTCACAGTGAAACTTTTGATGTTCACATTTTCAAGATTTTTGGGGAAATGTAACATTTTTTGGTGGATAAAAGAAATGTTAAAAAAAAATGTTTCTTTGACACTCCTGTCGTCTTCATTTACAGGCACCCAAAAATATTCCTTGTTTCCTTGTCTGAAAAAAATCCAGAAATTTAGCAAAAAAAATTCCCCAAATTTATGAAGACTTGCAAAAACCTTCAGGAAGAAAATTCAAATAATTCATTAACAATTTTATATAAAAAAACCCCAAATTTGGCAAGAAAAGTCTTGTAAATATTTTTTAAAAATGAGCAAAAGTCTTCCAAAAAATCCTAAAAATATCTAAAGTGATTACATATTTATCAGTAGAACTTGTAATATTTTCTTTAAGAACATTGATAAAAAAAATCAACCATTTGGGTTGATTTTTTTATCAATGTTCTTAAGAAACATTTCTAACATTTCTTTTTTTCCCCACCAAAAAATGTTCAAAATGTGGACATCAGAAGTTTCATTGTGAAAATATATATATTTTTTCCAACAACGTGAGGGTTTGCATTGTGAATGCACATTTCTGGTACCTCTGCAGTAGCTTTAGCAGCACTAATAGCGATAATAAACCTCTACTTTAGTAAAGAAAACAGTTATAACATATGATGTAATAAAAACGAGTGATTAAATCCGGTCTTTCTGCCCCCTGAAGAGGGAAAACTCAGACATTCACAAAGTGTGCGATGCAGGACAGGCTGTTTCTTCATGTTAAATAGATTTTTGGTTCAAAATTCAACCAAAAATCTATTTTACATGAAGAACCTTTATTTTAGGGGAGCGTTCAGGATGTCAGGATGACAACAATCTGACTATAACGAGCATTTTCTAATATCTGAGCTTTAAAATATGTGCAGAAAGCCTCACATCAGGAGATAAATGTGAAAGTTTTGATTAGAGAAACGACGTGTTGGTCAATCATGAAGAGAACGGCGCAGATAGGAAGCCATTATAAGGCCATCAGAGGTTCAGAAATAATTTATCAGTGTTATTCAAGTGGAACAATGACCAGGAAGGACGGATTAGTCCAAGAATCCTGTAATGGATTGGATGTGCTTGAATAGTCTCTCCGCAGGAAATCCCTCAGGATGCGGGAGGTTACATGTGGTCACATTGTCCTGCTTTAAAACGGTGTTGTATCACAAATGTGCCTTCCAGAATAAAGAGTTTGGAGGATGAATTTTTTAACAAGTCGCGGCTTCAACTGAAACTGAAGGAACTTGTTTAAAATTTTCTCATTTTTCTTTGAGTTGCTCACTTATGAAAGCGTACTTGCTGTAAAAATGTGCGCCATGTCTTGATTTAAAGGTGAATTCTTCTATTTTTTTTCTCCTTGTGTTTTGTGTGTGTTTGTGTAGAACCACAGCTGAAGGGCATAGTGACCAGGTTGTTCTGCAGACAGGGCTTCTATCTCCAAATGGGCCAGGATGGAAGTCTGGACGGGACCAAAGACGACAGCACCAACTCCTGTTAGTATCCTCACCACGCATCCACAGACACACCGGGAGACACTTCACACCACCAGCTGTGCTTAGAATACTCCGGAGAAACTTACGAATTTTAATTTAAATGTAGAGAAATATTCAGTTCAACATAAATGACTAAATGAGCAGAGAAATGCAGATGTTTCCACACAGATGCACTGCGTTTAACATCTAATCATGCTCTGTGGCGGGTTGAAAGACACAGAAATAGGATTGGAAAGTGTCAAAGTGTGAAACGTTTCCTCAGAGAATCCTTTAGTAGAGAGTTCCGTTCCTACATGGGTTGATTTTCGCCGCAAGTCAGAACTCCGGTGAAAATGTAAACAAAGCCGTTACGTGCATCACGATACACTCAAACACAACTCGGTTGGAAAATACCGGCAAAAATGTGAACTGTAACCCCTAATTTCCACATAACGCGAAAGCGCTGCGCCGCGCCGCACTCTTGAATCGTACTGCGCAGCACTTAGAACCCATTCTCTTCTATCAGACAATTTCCACTGCACACGCTGCGGAGCGTCAGCGCCGCGTCTCTGAAGCGCCGGCGCGCGCCACGGCGCTGGAGATTCGCTTCAGGTCTATTTTCTGCGCCGCCGCTTCAAAACCTCGTAAATTCACTGTTGTTGAGAAAGTACCAGACAGGAAGCTAAACCGGAATTTCAAAATAAAACACAATGTACGATCTCTTGGACGTATTTTTTTTCCTATATGTTGTATAGGAAGGCACGAGCATCAGGTTAACAGGGTCCCGATACAACACGACGCCATGGACGAAGAGAAATTACCATTTTTTATACAGAATAAACCATACAAAATTAACTATTGGATAAAGAAAATCATTCATTTGAGATCAAAACATAAATCATGTACTCAACCATGCTAGAAGTACTATAAATCACAGAGCAATGTGGCTGGGTCAAGCAGAGCGACCTTGTAGAAGCGAAATGAGGTGTGGTTTATTTATTTTCTGTTTGTATCGTGTTTTTATCGCGTGATATCACTATTCACACGAGAGCCTCCTGAGGAGCAGCCCTCCGTATCCGGACGGCGCGCCGCTGCGCTGCGCTTGCAGTGTGCTTTGACTTTTGGAGCAAGACGGCGGCGCTTCGCTCCGTTGCGCGGCGCGATCCCGTTATGTGGAAATTAGGGGTAAGCCTGACTTGCGCTTGGGAGCCATAATGAAGTTAGTGATGGTTAACTCAGTTTGGACAGAATGTGTACAGTAAAATAGGATTTTCTGAGCAAATTCTGGACAAATTTCAAACAGATTTGTTAAAGATTTCTGGCACGGCGTCACTGTAACCATGACAACCTGTGAAAACTACATCAGCTGCTTGCTGACGATCACATGATTGTGATCCTACTACAAATCTATCGGGATGTGAAATGATACAAGAAACAATTGACAAAATTGTGGGGGTGTTTCCGAGTCCCGCTGCCTGCTACATATTTCGGTAACGCGATTTGGCATCCGTACATAACGTACACATGCACAACAAAGTAATTTTTGTTAAAGATTTGATCCAGTGATACGACTGAGCAGTTGTGGCAGAGTACTGCGCTTTTTGAGTGCTTTTTCTGTCCTTTAAAATGCAAGCATATTTTCAAGGAGGCAGACTTTCCTTTGGCTTGCAAATTTGGAATATTGTAGACTTTCAGACCTTCTGGACAAACTACAACTGTACATGAATAACATCTTCAGAGTTGTACGTTGCTGACAATGTATGAAAGTGAGGCACGGCGAGAGTAAAAAGAAAAAGAAAGCAGCAGTGAGTCAGCCGCTCGATCCTTATTTGATGTGATGAAGGTCAAGAGACACATTTCTTCTCCTTGCCATGAAAGAAAGAGACCGGTGGTAAAGAATGCAACCAGGTGATGGAGTGAATCCTGGTTAATGTAGAATCAGTTCAAAGGTGACAGCGCTTTGACAGAAAGGAGCTGAAACGTAACGTCTGAGTCCCGCATTCAGCCACAAAGGAAGCAGCGAGACGTTGTGTGTTTTAATGACTCCATTTGGGACACTTCACATTTCCAGAGAGCGGACCAACTGTTCGACAGAAAGTGTCAGCTCGGAGGATTTTTGTTTTTGCGGCGCTTCAGTTTACTGGACCTCTGCACCCAGCACGGCCTTCAGGGAGGAGCCGCAGATGGACGGCTCATCGATTAATGTCGCTTTTGTGATATTCTGATTCAGTCGGCTCAGAGAAAATCAAATGATAATCAGCAGTCAGCCCACTGGTCCAGAGTGTCCGTTGCACATTGGCGGAGCTGTCTGATCTATCCGCCTGTTGCAGCGACGTCCTACGTGTTTACTACGATTTGTTTTGCCTTTTGGAAAATATATGCACATCAATTTTTGCCAAATGTCTTCACTCACATTTTTTTTTTTTTAAATTCCTGCCACAGCGCGGTCTGTAAATCGCCGACACAATTTCCTGCAGCTGACACTTGTTGCCAGGCTCCATTTTTTTCCCCCATTTGTTTTTCTGGTTAATTCGGCAGAGGAGACATCGGTGACATTTCCTGCAGCATTTAAAGGGACGGCAGCCGCCACCTCCAATCAGCTGGGTGCTAATCTTCATGTTAATGAAGGCTGGTTTATGAATTGCGATATTTATCAAGGATGATTGCACACAGGTGTACTTAAAGCACATTTGATGCATTTCTCCTCCTTAAATGTGAAAACTGTAAATGTTGGTGGTATAAATTTAACAACCGCTTCAATGCGACCTTGATTAAAGATGCAATCAGGCCTTGATTACAAAGAAAATACCTTCATTATGAGTCATTGTTGTGTTTTTGTTCTTATATCAATTATGCAATAATAGCTACACATATTTCCTCTGGTGTAAAATGTAAAACTTGTATTTAAATTCCTGTCCTGTGCAGAAAATGAATGAAGAGAAAAGCACGTTGCACTGGTTGTGCAACGGTTTTGGGATTAAAAAAACAAAACACTTCAGTGAAATTTGTTGACAGTTAAATTTGTGGATGTTCCACAGAATCTGGGACATTGTGGCACAAAAAGACACACTGCTGCGGAGCCAGAAGTCTCAGAGGTGCACGTTTCCAAGCTCCGGCCTCAAAGACGCCACATGAAACGACGGCGTCTTTAAGCGAGCGCCGTGGGCTGCGGCAACTAATCAAAAAACGAGTCGCAAACACCCGAGACAATTGCACCATCAATAATTGATGAAATCGTCCATAAAATGAGACGATTAATGTAAATCAAGACCCGCAGAATAGAATGGAAAAGCAGGAATTGAAAAATGCTTCTTTTTTTTTTAAATCAATGAGAGAGATTTGAAAGGAGAAGGAGTGATGTTAGGGTGGAAAAAAAAAGATACATAAAATCCATTATTGCACAACGGTTCTATGTAAAGATGCTGTTTTACTCGGTTACTCTGACAGAACTGTTGGCGTGGACGAGGGCTGAGAATAAAATAATGCTTTTGCGATTTGGGGTGAACTAAAACATTGATGCTAACCAGAGCTAGTCCAACTAAAGTCAGTTCTCTTTGAGAAATAAGTACATTTACGAGAATTTATATAAAAATCTAAACTTTACACTTTGGTTCTGTCACAACAACTCGACTGTTTCCACCAGATTAATCAGCAGCTGAGTCATAATTAGAGGCAAACGGGCAAAAAGGTGATTTCATTTTACCTCAGTGAGAGACAGAAGAACCTTTAAAGATCACAACTAATGCTGGCCAATAACGGACGAAATAATAATCATCATGTTTTCACGCGAGAGAGCTTCTATGTACAGAAACATGTCGGAACAGAAAGTTACTGATTGTGATTTTTACAGCTTTGTAATTGTATTTTGATGGTTTTCAAAGCTCCTTCCGAGCAGCTTCCCAAACATCTTTGGTTTTAAAAATGAGGGATTTACTTCTTGTTATTGACCAGCTACAGAAAGGATTCCAGTGTGTGATTATCTTCATTTTTACATCAATTTAATGTTAATTCAGACTTTCCCCACATACTTTTCCACATCTAGATGTGTTTGAAGCGTCAACTTTTACTTGCTGGATTATGATACGGCTGCATTTTACTCCAGCTTTAATGTTTTTATCTGAAAATAAAGAAAAACAGAGAGATTAGAATGAAATTTGTAGAGTGCTGTGATAATTAAAACCAAAATATATTTAATGAATTATTTCTGTCAATAGTTTTTGGTCTCTTAAGGAACCAGATATTTGGAAGTATTTAAGAAATAAAGCGTATTCTCTCACAAAAGCCAACGTCTCCTAACTCGGAACAAATCTAAAATGATACCAGATAGTCAGAGAGTGCAGGAAGTGAACCGAAACATCAGCGACACTGGCATTGTCTTTTAAAATACCAGCCTGAGGCTATGAGGGTGTGATCAGCTGTCCGTTTCTTTACCGTCACTGACTGCTGTTCTTCAAATAACACTGACCCGGTGGAGCTGAGGGCTGGACTGTGCCTTTGAAAAATTAAAAGAAAAGAAGCAGACAGCAGGCTGATATTAAAATGTCACGGACTAAAATGACCTTGGTTTGAAGTACTTCCAGCCTCTCTTTTAGGCTGAAAGTACAACACAACCAAACATGTGAAATATATAAAAATCAGTGGCAAATTCTTTCTACTGTTTGTTGACGGAAACAACTACAACGTAAAAAATATCTTAATCAGTATCATCTCCTGTGTTTAGCAGTAGTTCTTCAAATAAACAGAGTCTTCTCTTAAAGGTAAAAATATATAATTGAAGGACTTTTGAAGTCCATGGGATATATCTAGGGCTGGCCCGAATAGTGGTTTCTGGCCTTCGAATATTCGGGCCCTATTAAAGACGAATGTCCGAATATCCGTTCCGCCCTGTAACGTTCGACGGGGAGCGGGGGAGGGGGCGGCAACAGCTTTGTGGAGGAGACGGCCCGAATATTCGGATCCGTTCGTCTGATCTCCCGGGGGGGCGAATATTCGGATCCCAAAATTAATATCCGGATGCCGCCGTGGCAAACGAATATTCGGGATATTCAGGTCCAGCCCCAGATATATCTAGCATACATTTTTATTAAAAATAAATGAAGAATGAATGTTTTTTATGTTCATTATGGTCATGTCTTTACAAATTCCATCATTATTTATTATGGAAACAATCACTAATAAAAAATGGCTGGATATCACTAAAATGTCAACTATGATACAAAAAGCCCTGCAATTATACACTGACCTGTCCAGAATGACTTGAAAATGATCCATAATTACGGAAACTTAGTCCAGAATGACATGAAATCTGTCCTAAATGACCCGAGAATTATTCCAAAGACCCAAAAATCATATAAAATGCCGAAAAACGATCCAAGCTGACATAAAAATTGTTGACAATGACAAGAAAATTGTCTAAAATGACTTGAAAATGATCCATAATTACGGAAAATTAGTCCAGAATGACATGAAATTTGTCCAAAATGACTCGAAAATGATCCCAAAGACACAAAAGTAATCCAAAATGCCGAAAAATTATCCAAGTTGACATGAAACTTGTTGAAAATGGCAAGAAAATTGTCCAAAATGACTCAAAGCTTGTCTAAAATGACTCAAAAATGCTTCAAAAGGGCTTGAAATTTCTTCAAAATGACTTGAAAATGACTCATAATTACAGAAAATTAGTCCAGAATGACATGAAATTTGTCCTAAATGACTTGAAAATTATCCCAAAGACAAAAAAGTGATCCAAAACGCCAAAAAACAACCCAAGCTGACATAAAACTTCTTGAAATTGACAGGAAAATTGCCAAAATGACTCGAAACTTGTCCAAAATCACTCAAAAATTGTCCAAAAGGACTCGAAAATTCTGTAGAATTACTTGAAAATGATCCATAATTACGGAAAATTCGTCTAGAATGACATGAAATTTGTCCTAAATGACTCGAAAATGATCCTAAAGACACAAAAATGACCCAAAATGACGAGAAAAGATCCAAGATGACAAAAAACAGCAAAAATGTCAACTATAATACAAAAAGTTCTGCAATTATATATTGATCCTAATAAACATTATTTCATCAATCACAATGATTCATTACAAATAAGAGTTTAGTAGCAAAACTTAAAGATGTCAGCAGTGATATCTTCTATTATTTTGACTGCTCCATCAGTATTACTATATTACAGTGCAGAAAACCGGACACGAACTTGTGCTAAATCACTTATATTAACTGTCTTTGTTTACATACTTGAACTGAATACATTCTGATTAGGTCGACGGTTCCTCATGGATTTATCAAAGCGCTTCAAAGATGATCTGATATCACTGCTTGACTTATTATCCCATGCTATATCTTAACCCTTAAGGCCCGACAGACCGACCCTACGTCCAATTTGACGTCTGCTCTCCTTGGTCGAGTATCTCACAAAGTATCCATTGCAGTCCAGTGCGATGCATGTGAAATGAAACGGCACAACATGACCTTTACGGTGATGCCAGTCGCTTGTCTGTGCAGGCGTAATCACAGTCACAATCTGCACACAGCTCTCCGTCCATGTCATCTGCATGTAGGTTACTGTACACTTCAGTGGATAACACAATGACGTTTATTTCCATTAGGCGGCGAGCGTTTATGTTGTTTGTTTCCAGACTACAGACACAAAATTATGAAGAGATACCTCCACTGCCGGCATTTTGTAGAGAGATTTCATTTCATTAAATGTCATTACCCTTCACATAAAGACTAAAATACACAATTTTGAGTATTATCATGAAAGGTCTGAATAGCGTATTCTGAAATAAAAGAGACAAAGATAGGAACTTAACAGAAAAGGTGGAGAAATTACCCTGAAAATGGCCCTAGGCTTATAAGTTAAAGTGTAATATAGAGCTATGGAGATAGATTAGACTGCAAAAAAAGAGCATGGAAGTAATTTTCTCCATCATAAACTGGTTTAATTTTTCTCTCAGATTTCTGGATATGTGTGTGTCCTCTCTACAACTCTGAGTTTTAAGCAGCCCGACGAGGCCGAGCTGTTTCTTCAACACACCACCTGACATTTTCTTTGTTTCAAGAAGAGAGAGATGCATGAACTGAGTTTGTTTCTTTCTCTCCTCAGCTCTGTTTAACTTAATTCCTGTGGGTCTGAGAGTCGTGGCCATCCAATCGGTCAAGACTGGTCTCTACATCGCCATGAACGGAGAGGGTCACCTCTACTCCTCGGTGAGCGCACACACACACCAACATGCGGTATAAACAAAGTCACACAAGCCTCAGAAATGCTGAGGGACAGCGTCCACGAGACGAGCTTTGTTTCAGTTTTTTGACAGTTTTGTGTCACAGCACAAAGAGCTGTTTGTGAGTGATCTTTTTCTCGGGCTTTGGAGGTTCCTGGGCGTTTGGTTTTGATCTGCGGCACTTCATTCTGGAATTTTAATTAGAGACAAATGGAAATATCGTTTTGTTTTGGCCAGTTGTACGTCCTTGCTTCTTCAACAAAGGAAGTTATTAAGTGTGTCTCTGACTTTAGCTGTGATTAAAGTGGTTACATTACATTTTGATTTGAAACCGTCTTTGATTTCAGAAACAGTTTTGAGAAGGGACAGTTTTGAACAGTTTAACCCTTATTTATGAGCGCCAAAAAAAAAAGTTTCCCTGTCTGTAAAAAAATCCAAAAATTCTGCAAAAAAAATCCAAAAATTTCTGAAAATTTGCAAAACCTTCAGGAACTCCAATAATTCCTTAAAAGTTTCCCATAAAAGTTTTATTTTTAAAAAATCCCCCAAATTTGGCAAGAAAATTCTAGTAAATATTTTTAATAAATGAGTGAAAATTTTCTCAAAAATATCTGAAGTGATCAGATATTTTCTTTAAGAACATTCACATAAAAATCAACCAAAATCCAGCGAATTTCGTTGGACTTTGGTTGATTTTTTTGTGAATGTTCTTCAGAAACATTTTCAACATTTCCTTTTCTCTACCAAAAAAATGTTCAAAGATTTCCTGAAAATGTTGAAAATGTGGACATCAGAAGTTTCACTGTGAAAATATATATATTTTTTCCACATTTTCAAACTTTAAAATGGGTCAGACGACATGCAAAGGAAGTCTGATTGCTTCGTTATTTATTCATCCGCACGTTATTTTCAGAAAAAATGTGACGTAAACGTGAGTTCTCAGAGCTTGCTGTAAAATCCAAAACCAAAATAAGAAGAAAAGAAGCTGCTAGAGGGGTGATTTTTTTTGTCCTTTTTGCTCATATTAGTTTTCTGTTTGACTAATGGGCTACTTGACTAATTCCTAAGTGAACATTTGCAGCTTACAACACACTGACAGCAGGACGCCAGCCAAGACGAATGCATCACCGGCTGGCTAATATGACATATTTTAAATAGATCTCACCTGCGATATTCCACCCAGATCTGTTGGACCGAGTCCAGGGACCGGCGTCTGTCTGGAGAGACTCTTCAGGCTCTTTCTGAAGGACGCACGCTGAGGAAAAAAGAAGAAAACCGTAGGATAGTCACAGAGAATTTACCGCTTTCTTCCTGGAAAACATGCAGAAAGATACGCGGCACAGAGCTGCAACTGATAAAGTCTTAAAATCGATTCAGAAATAAATTGGAAGCCTTGTCAGAGTTCTTGATTGAGACGAGAAAACAGAGTCGGAGCAAGCAGCGCATAATACCACAAAAAGCCTTTTCTTCATGTCAGACGATAATATGAATATGTTTGTAGGTTTTTGGGGGCAGGAGATTGGAGACAGTTTCATTAGATTAGAGGCAGATGGGGACGGAGAGATAAATTGCTTTGAATAGATGCCAGTGGAACGTCTCAGTCTGATTATGGACAAGTATTAATTCAGTAAGTAAGAGTGAATTCTTTCATCGCACAATAATGGTCTTTTACAGAAGCATCTCCTTCCTGAATGTAAGAAAAGAAGAAGAAAAAAAAGTGAAATTGAAAGTGCAAATTAGAAGTGGAGCTAAATTAGCGGAAACCTTGTCAAGTCAATGACCTAAGAGGGAAACCTGGTAGGAGTATGGACGACATGACAGGACGGAGGAGAGGAGGAGGAGGAGGAGGAGGTGAAGAGCAGCTGGAGCAGAGAGGGATGGAGGGGAGGGGAGGTAGAGGAGTCGCAGAATATGAATTATTTCCATGCTGACTCTTCAGAGGGAGAGTTCACACTCATCCGCTGACGTCCCTTCTTCTGACATCATCCCTCTTTCCTCCCCTTCGTTTCTTTTTTTGGGCGACAGGAGCCGGAGAGGAGGGGAAAGGAGGCGACGGAGAGAGGGGACGGGGGAATAAGAAATGAATGGGAGAGGAGATGAAAGGAGGGAAATGAAAGGGAGAGGTGAGGGGGATAAAGGGGAGGCCAGGACGTGACGATAAATGAAAGGAGGAAAGAATAGAGTCGGTATGAGGCAGAAGAAAAGAAGGTGAGGTGGAAGTAGGACAAGGACAAGGAGAGGAAAAGAAGGAGAGGATGGAGGCACAAAGGAGAGTTAAGTTGTGGACAAAGTGTGGTAAAAGGGTCATAGAGAGGAGATTAAAGATGGACATGAAGGAGGAAAAAAAATGAAACGCGTAGGCAGAAAGAGAAAGGATGGAGAGGGGAGAAAAGTGCAGACAGAAGAGCAAAAAGACGAGCAGGAAATGAGCTAAGTTGTGGACAAAATACGGGAAAAAGGTCATAGAGAGAAGATAAAAGATGGACAGGACGGAGGAAAAAAATGAGCAGAAGGAGGAGGAAAGGATGAGAGGGGAGAGAGCTGCAGACAGAAAAGACAACGATGGCGAGGAAGGAGGGGAAAAAAGACTGTAGACAAAGGGATGAGAGGAAGAGAAGGAGTAATCTGCAAGAGAACGAAGGGAGATCTGTGCTGCTCTGCTGGGCTTTCTCAGCCTGTCGCTGAAAGTCACAGATGCATGAGGGCTTCCTGTAAATAATTGAAGAGGGGGAGTCCCCCCCTACACACACAACCACACTCTGCAGAAATCCCCTCTAAAGCTGCACACAGGCAAAGTGAGGATGTTTGATCATCTCATGGCTCCGCGACTGATGTGCAGGCGTCTACATGATAACGAATGTATAAATTACATACAGCAGCTCTAATTCATTGTGATGTCAGCGCCGTTTGATGTTTAATTGGCTGCTGCAGAGGTCCCGGCAGGTTGCAGTGGCGGTGAGGACGGCATTGCCAGCCTGCAGAGGTGCTCATTAAACATTACGAGGGTGCTATCGGAGTTTGCGGTGAGGTTTGTGTGTTTTCACGACGTTCGCGTTAACCGAGCAACTTGTTTGTTTGATAGGATTGGGTTTTCGTTCAACCTCTACAGTGAAATATGTTGAAGGAGACGAATCAGACGAGCAGCCTTGGATTAGTAAAGTTAATCGAGTGTTTAAAGTAAGAAAAAAAAACACAAAGAAAGACTAGCTAAGAGCAGTACTAGCAACAGGATCAACAAAATCATGGTTATTTTTCATAAAAAGCTAATTACTGATTTGTTTTAATGACCTATTCTTAAAGTAACCAAGGACAACATCAAGGTAAATGTAAACACATCAGCCTATTTATCAAGGTAGTCATTTAATGTGAACGCAACAATGAAAAATGTAGCATATTTTACATTTATTAAAAAAAATGCACATTAACAAAGAGGCAAACTCGGGCTTTGCTCGTGCAGTTTTTGTGTTGTACTTTCATTACGGTTTGTATTTGATGCATTTAAATGAAACTATCAAACATTATATCGATCTATTTTCTCATTGCTATCGATGAAGTACAATTGCTGTGACATATCGCCATTTTTTTAGTAGCAGTTTAGCCGTCTGTTAACCCCTCTTGTCCAAAACATTTTCTACATTCTCTCTCCTTGGAGCTGTATCTAGGGCTGCAACTAACGACGCGTCGACGAATCGTCTGAGCACGATACGTCATCAAAAGCGGAAGTGAGCGCGCAATGCAACAGAAATCTCCGTCCGACCGGAACGCGGAACACGGACGGACATAGGCGCTGCATCGTGCATATATTATGTACACATGATGCAGCGCGGACATCCGCGATCTATCATAAGCGCGGATGTCAGCGTTTACTATACAGCTGTATCTAAACGCGGACATCCGCGATGCAGCGCCGATGTCCGTCCCTGTTCCGCACTCCGGTCGGATGGAGATTTCTGTTCCATTGCGCGTTCACTTCCGCTTTTGATGACGTATCGTGCTCAGACGATTCGTCGACGCGTCGTTAGTTGCAGCCCTAGTGGTATCGTCTTTTTTTGCTTTTTTACCTCAGATTACATTCATGTGGTGACCCCTGGGTCCGTCCAAATGAGCTGAACTAAAGGAGAGCGGGAGATAAAACAAGTAGCTATTTCACATTTACATCAAAATTAAAATTAGTACATGAACGGTTTCACCTTTATGCACATTAACATAAAGAGGCAACTTGGGGTTTGTTCATGCACTTTCTGTGTTGTACTTTCACTGCGGTTTGCATCTAATGCATTTAAATGAAACCATCAAACATCATATTGATCTATTTTCTCATTGCTATCAATGAAGCATGCATTGCTGCTGCAAATCGCTATTTTTTTAATCATCCAGGCCTACCTGTAACTACAGTTTAGCTGTCTTTTAACCCTTCTTGTCCAAAACATTTTCTACATTCCCTCTCCTTGGAGCTGTATCTTCTGTTTTTTGCTTGTTTTCATCAGATTACATTAATTTGATGACCCCTGAGTCTGTCCAAATGCGCTGAACTAAAGGAACAAACATGCCGGAGAAAAAACAAGTAGCTTTTTCACATTTACATAAAAATTAAAATTAGTAGATGAACGGTTTCACCTTTATGCATGTTAACATAAAGAGGCAAACTTGGGGTTTGTTCGTGCAGCAGAGCTTTGCAGTTTTTGTGTTGTACTTTCATTGCATTTAAATGAAACTATCAAACATCATATTGATCTGTTTTCTTATTGCTATCGATGAAGTATGTATTGCTGCTGCAAATCGCGATTTTTAAATCATCCAGGCCGACCTGTAACTACAGTTTAGCTGTCTTTTAACCCCTTTTGTCCAAAACACTTTCTACATTCCCTCTCCTTGTAGCTGTATCTTCTGTTGTTTGCTCTTTTTCCTCAGATTACATTCATGTGGTGACCCCTGAGCCCGTTCAAATGAGCTGAACTAAAGGGACAAACACGCGGGAGCGAAAACGAGTAGCTTGAAATTACTAGCATAAGCGCGCATCGTTTTAGCTCGGCCTTTTTAAGCACGCTGTGACTGCACTGTATTCATTACAATCAGAACACGATGTACTGAATACTGAGAGCGGTACAAGTCGGTGATAGGTAGGGAAAAAAAAATATCTTGACATTCATTTTCAGTCCTGATTGTGAGACTGCCAGAGCGATTGACATGACTTCACAGCCTGTGTGTGTTATTATGCTATGATAAATGCATCTCATTGTCACTCTAAAAACCAGGCGGTGGCACTTCTGAAGACACGTTAATTATTTTAATATGGTCTAATGCATTTTCATTCGGATGTATCACATTCACAAGGTGAATCTTCATCCACTCAGCATGAGATGTGCTTGTTATTTTTTATTATCTGACTTTTTTTTTTTACCGTTTAGGCTGTAAATGTCAGAAAAGAGTAAGAAAAAAGGGAGATTGCTGTCTCCTAAATTGCTCCTCATATCTATGCTATCTATAGAGCCTACCTCTTTCTCAAAATCTCCTTCTATGGTGCATTCTGTCCTCTTATCTTGTTCCTAAAATTACGCTGCTCGGCGCTCAGCGAGATCCTTTATCCTCTTATTGCAAATTGTTAATGATATGCTGCAAACTTAGTTATACACGGTAGGTCTTATTAATCCCAGATCCCCAGCATCTGGCAGTGTGTGGTTGTGCACGCGTGTGGGTTGGGGGGGGGGGCGTGCATGTGTTCGGCTAACAGATGGCACAGTGTGCAATGAGCTGCTATGTGATAATTATGGGAGCATGCTGGGGAGGGAAAGGAAAAAAAGAAAAAAGAAGAAGAAGAAGAAGTGCTGATGAGTTTGGGACTGTGTGTGTGTGAATGAGACTAAGAGTGACGAGTGTGTTCTGCGTCGTGGGTGTATCAGGGTTGTCGGGTAGGTGTGGGCGTGAGGACGGCAGCTGAGAGGTGAAAGAGGAAATTGAGTTTTTCGGCAAAAATCGCTGCACATTTCCTGTAACACACCACTATCACTGCTGGTCCTACCGTTATTCCGAGCGCACGAACAAGACGCGAAAGGAGAATAGGCGATGTGACGGACAGAAATGCTTCTCTTTTACGAGGCTCTCCTGTTGTAACGCAACACAATGAGCGAATATTTTCTCACAAATGCTCATTCAAAGCAGATACTCTCATGCACCTTCAAACACGCCTGATGGGAATCTCTGCCGTGCGGTGTTGAGTCGAGATCTCGATCATGACTGGGGCTCGTGTACGGCGCCAAACCCCCTGAAATCTGCTTGTTTTTGAAATCCAAATAGTGCTGACTGTCCAGCAGCCAAGATTAGAAATGGAAATGTATTCCTCCACGCCGGCCCCAGTGACTCAGACTGCTAGAGCCCCAGTCTGTCTGCTGGGTACTTCCTGTGAGCCCAAACACCATCAATTCAACTCCATCCCCATCCGTCCCTTTCATCCTCTTGTTGCTACTCTTTCTTCTTCTTTGCTAATACTTTACCTCGAGTCACTTCTCACTTCCCTTTCAGTCCAGGTGTCTTTGGGTCATAGAAAAATACGGTCTTAAAGTAGCGTCTGGGTCAGGAAATAGCGCGGTCCTTCACTGAGGCAGTTTGTCCCCTTAAAAAGGCACGACTTTTCCTTGGCTTTAAAACATTTCGGCTCAGATTTTCTAAAGCCGCTTCTTAGCCCAGGAAGATTACATAAATTTTCATCTTCTCGATGTGTGAAAACCAAATATTTGATGCCACACTGTGGAAAAACGCCATCCAATGGAACAAAGTCACTACTTTTATTTGTATTAATCCTTTGATGCGCACTGTGGGTCAGGAGACACTCATTTTCCTTTGGATTTGGGCCATTTTTGACACATTTTGTCCGTCAAAGGGTGAACTAACAAAGACTTGACTCTCACACATTCAAATCATGGTAATAGTAACAGCATCTAACTGGTAAATACAAGCGAAATTAACACATACGTCTCTGTCAGTTGCTCACTTTTCATTTGAGAGTCACAAACTGGTGTGGCTCCAGTCCTTACCACACACTTTTTTTTAATGTACTAAGTCTCTACTTTGTTTAGTGCTGTTTTAGCATTTAATAAGCAGCACAATTTGCTGTTTATGTAGCAATCGTGCAAATAAAATGCAGCAACACCATCAATACTTTTGATTGGGCCTGTATTCTTGAATTTCCCTCGGGATTAATAAAGTATCTATCTATCTATTTGAATGTGGCCCCTGAACTAAAACGGCCGAACCAATAAGAATTTGGTCAGATGAAAACATGCCAACCAGCCACATGTTTCTCTCAACATCTGTTTTGCCATAAATCCCAATTAATTTTCATGTTTTCCCACCTATAAGCAACTCCTTTTCTGTTTGTCTCCTAGTGGAAGAACAGTGTCTTTTAATATCTTATTCAATAGAAAGTATATTTTGCTTAATGCGTCGTTTCCTGTGTAGTTAAACACTTTAAAATCAACCCAGTCGGTCCGCTCGCCGATTCTGCATGTTTGCCACTTAAGAGCTAATCTTGCGTTTCGCTCCACAGCTGCAGTTAAATATGATTTTCATTTCTGATTAAATATTTTGTCTGCATATTGTTTGGAAATGAATGAAATTTGCTCATTTTAATTTCCCAGAGCCCGACGTAACACGTTCCAGTGTCTTGTTTTCCTAACAAACTGTCCAAAACCCAGAGATATTAAGTTTGAAGAGGCACAAAAAGCGTCCAATTTTAACATGTGAAAACACAAGAATGGTTGCTGATCAATTAATAATTCTACCGGCCAACGAATCAGTTAATCAGCGGTTAAAGCTACACGCAGTAGCTTCATTCTTTTCTACATTGCAGATGTGTCTTTTCCGTTCTCACCTTCTCCACACAGCTCTATTCCTTCAGGGCGACGGCGTGTTTTCTCAGAACGGGATGTTTTCCACAAACATGTGCCCTCTATGTATGCTCTTTTGTGCGTGTGTCTGTGCACAGAGGCGTGTGCTTCCATTCACAACACGCTCGGTGCAGCACTCAGACAGTCCTGTGATGTCTCCACCCAGCAAGATGAGAAGGAAAAGGAGTGGCAGGCCGTGTGAGCCATGTCACATCCACACAGGCGTGCACTCATTCTGGCAACTGGAGGATAAATTAGTGACTGGCGAGCCTCTTCAGAGACGCCACTCTGTGAATCACGACGTTGAAGCACCATAGGAGACACTTTACACTGAAATAGCAGGTTTGGACAAATGCGTTTCAGCCTTTTTTCCAATAAACAAACACTTCTCTTTAGCGGAAAGCGGCGGATAAAATAGAAAAAGGGACGATCCCACAAAGTCAAAGACCAGTAAATGCAGACTCCCTCGTCTATTTCACTGAGGTCACCGTGTCTGCAGCGGGGAGATCCTATCCAAACCTAAATTAATTCTTCAAAAAGAGATGCAGGGAGGTTCCTGCGGATAATTACCTTTGGTGCAAATGCCATCTACCCAAACAGACCCTAATAGACCTTTTCACGGCGGGCATTTTGACTCGTCACAGTAGGGTAAGTACAGGTGGAATTAACGAGCGCTTGCTTCCATTAAGCGTCCCAGTAATAAGAGAGAACCAGCATGCAGAGGAGTAGAAGCTGCTGGAATGCAACCATCATCAATACACCTGTACTTTCTCTACGGTGACAGCTCATGAAAACAGTCTACACTGTAAACCTTCACAGGCTTTACTGAGGTCACTGCTTTAGTGTAGGAATGTCTGGGAAGCCATGAAAATCTGGAAATTCTTTGCGTGCATTTCACTGAAAATACAAACAAGCCCTTAAGCAGCAATAAACAACCACAACGGACGTCTTCTCTGCACCGTCCATGCCTGGTTTGTGCATATTTTGTTAGAAGGAAGGGCATTTATGCATCACCAGTAAAGCTCATGCTCTTAATTTGACAGCAGGACATCCCCAAATCTTTAAACACTTAACGGGAATGTCCTGAAATTCCCTAAATGTGGAGATTGGAGCTTCCTGGGAGAGAACACCAGCATCGGCAGCAGTGTGATGCATCAACTCAAGTCCCTCTCTGGTCTTTGATTTAGCCCCTTCAAGTCATTCCTTTCTATCAAAATTACACATTTCGGAGGGCTTAAATGTGCCACTTGCTGCATCTGGAGCACACCAGCTCGAAACACTTCAAAACTATCCAAAGTTGTTTATAACCATGACCTGGATGAATGAAAACCTACACAGACACTGCAAAACTACTCAGCGCTACACAGTGACGTTTGTAATATTGGAGTAATTCAGCCACACGTGATAAAAAAAAAAAAAAAAAATCACCAGAGAATCAGGAATCTAATAAGAACAAATGTTAAGTGAAACTGATTCTGAAAGTGATTCATTTATCGTTGTAATTTAGAAATGACTGATTGCCCTATTTTAAACCTAAAATTCACACTAATTTTACTGAGTAGCATTTAATTTAACATCAGCAGGTGATTTCCTGAAAATTGTTCTCCAGTGGTGCCATCGCTGCTCGTGCTTTAGTGTGAGCCACAAAAGAAGTCGTACACTCTAATATTTTGTTGGACTGCCTTTAGCTTTGAGTATTAGCTGCCTATTTGCTTCATTAAATCCAGGTGTGACCTTTTGTTTTTGGTGTGTAATAGATGAAAGCTAAATAAGATCCTGCCCTGACAGAGGCTAAACACTGACAGAGAGGCTAAACACAGAGCCCCAAACACAACTTACATCTTTATTCTGGATGTAATTTAACTACCGTGTAACTTTTGTTTGTCTGACACCTGATATTTCACAGAAAGTCTCCTCCAATTCAGCCCGGCACCTCTGTCTCCCAACAGGTCCTTCAGAAGCTCTGTGATTTGTTGCACACCTGATCCAATTAGGAGCCTCGCATTTCCACCGCCGAGCGTTTGGATCAGGTGTGCTGGTCTGAAGTGGCAGAGAAACACTGTGGTGTTCCTGCCACGCTGAGAGCAGTGCTGTGATCAGAGCCAGATTTATGCTGTAATTCAGTCTGCCGGGCTGGAGGACATCCTTTCAAGTCTCGTCTCTAACCGCACTCTTCACTCTTTTGTTTTCTTGTGCCAGCGCTTTTCTTTCCACTCCTCCTCTTTCCTCTTCTCTGTGGGCTTCTTTTCTTTAGAATGATTTGTTTACCCACAATCCCCCTGGGTAATTAGCGCTGTGATAATAACTAGTGTTGGAAACAAACACACCCACTCGCTGAACAGAGCACACAAACAAACACATATGCATACACACCGGGATGAAAAACAACTTCTCTGAGCTCGGTGGCATCGAGTCGCGAGAAACTAAACGTCAAAGAGGGGGGACGAGTATAAACGAGGCGTCCCCACACTCATATATAATGAAAGTGTACGTTTTTAGCCCAGTTTTGAACAAATTAAACAACAAACTAATCATTTTTTACCATTAATTAGCTGCTTCCAAGCAAACTGCAATTAAAAACAGCTTCTGATCTTTGGCAACAATGAGAAGAAAATAGTGACAACCAGGTGTCTTCAAAAAACTTTGAAACAAGAAAGCTTTGGCAGATTGGTCTGTAGCACTGCCAGCATTGAAGAAAAATGTTTGTTCGGCTTTACGACAAAAGCTGAAAATATTTTCATCGCTTTCAACGAGAACAATTTGACATTCGGAGACATTCAGACGAGGATGTGTCAAGAAAACGTTATTTTAACTCCTTTTAGAGAGGAGGTCTGTGTGGATGGAGGGGTCGAAAAGTGGGCTTAGTGTTTGTTCGACTGCCATCTGCAATCTTTACCTCGATCATGTGCCTAAATCCAACCTATTTCATCTGCAGTGATAGAAAACAGTCATCTGTGAGGGAATTCATTGGCTTGTAATTTCGTCCTGGTAACACAAAAATGAGTAATTTGGAAGGCTCCGGCAGTGAGAGTGTTTTAGTTTTGAGGATTTGTTGGATGTTTGGAATCTTGTGAGGCTGACATATGAAAGAACAGACTTGATTAAGTCATATCTTCACTGCCTAAACACTGAATGTGTGTAGAACAGCGCGCCGTCGGACTGCCACGGGGACTGATTTGTTGCTTAGCATCAGATTTCACCGCTTTATCAGACCATACCATGGTTTAATTATACACCCTAAAGTCATTGTAGAGCAGTGGTAGAAGCGTTCGCCTCGTCTGCCTGCTGAATGGAAGGCTGCTGCTGTGTAATTATGAGGTAATGGTGTTTACATTTTATTCACTTTGACAAAGTCAGTCGCAGCAGCAATGGTGCAAACGGCCTCATTAGATAAGTGCCGCTGAATGGGTTTTTACTAGGACTGGCCCGAATAGTGGTTTCTGGCCTCTGAATATTCGGGCCCAATTAAAGACGAATATCCGAATATTCGGAAAGTCCGAAGGCGGGGGCGGCGGCTTGTGGCGGAGACGGCCCAAATATTCGGATCCGTTCGTCTGGTCTCCCGGGTCCAAATTTTCCCTTCGTTTTGTCTTCAGTTAAACTGAAGAATTCCCAAACAGCGGAGGTCTTCAGCATCTTGTCTTGTGTTTATGCAACGATGTAAAGCGTGACGTCAGAGTCGGCAGCAACCTGGCCAGTCGGGTGGTGGTAAGAAACATGAATGTTTATGTGATCACAGGACGGGATGAGCCGATGTGGGCCGATGTGGGCCGAAGGCGGAGGGAAGACAGTAACGCCGCATATTTTTTCCGCTCGGTAACGTCCGACCGGATATTCGGATACCAAAATTAATATCCGGATACCGCCGTAGCGAACGAATATTCAGATATTCGGGATATTCGGGTCCAGCTCTACTGTTTACTGAACTGGTTTGAGTTCCCATTTGGACATTTCAATTGCAGTCGCATTTCATGATTTAGCTGGTTCTGACGTCTACTTGTTATTTATTAATTTTGGCAGATTTATGGCTTCATTTAACATCAAGTGAAGGGAAGACGATCGAGTCATTTTTCAAAATAAAACACCCCTTAGACTGCCAGAAATATTCTATAAAATATGCATTATCAGCTGGTGTCGCTAACAATTGCTAACCTGAAAGCAGTTTTTCAGACTTGTCGTAGTGCAACGTGGTCAGTTCAGAGGCGTGTCTTCAGCCTGCTGTCTTCTGATCGTCTACAATCTCATCAGACCCTGCAGTGGGGAAAAAAAAAACACAAGCAGCTGGTTGAGTATGAGCTTCAGACGGTCAGTCAATTAATCAATCAGTCTGTCTTCAGGCCAGGAGCGAGCACAATCAAATGTTGAAGGGAGAACTTGTTGCACTGGTCAGTGGAGTCACAGCTCTTTAACCCTCCTGTTGTCGTTTACAGGCACCAAAAAATATTGTTTCCTTGTCTGAAAAAAAAAAAAAAATCAGCAAAAAAATCCCTCAAATTTCTGAAAATTTGCAAAACCTTCAGGAAGAAAATTCCAATAATTCCTTAAAAGTTTCCCTTGAAAGTTTTATTTTTAAAAATCCCCAAATTTAGTCAGAAAATTCTTGTAAATATTTTTTTTTAAATGAGCAAAAACCTTCCAAAAAATATCCTAAAAATATCAAAAGTGATTACATATATATCAGTAAAACTTCTAATATATTCTTTAAGAACATTCAGCAAAAAAAAATCTTCAAATTTCTGAAAAATTGCAAAACCTTCAGAAAGAAAATTCCAATAACTCTTTAAACGTTTTATTTAAACCAAAAAAAAAAAAAACTAATTTGGCAAGAAAATTCTTGTAAATATATTTACAAAAAATAAGTAAAAAGCTTCCAAAAAAATCCTAAAAATATCTAAAGTGATTACATATATATCACTAAAACTTCTATTATTTTCTTTAAGAACATTCACAAAAAAATCAACCAAAATCCAGCGAACTTTGCTGGATTTTTGGTTGATTTATTGATTTTTAACATTTCTTTTTTTTGCACCAAAAAATGTTCAAAAATTTCACCAGAAATGTTGAAAATGTGGACATCAGCAGTTTCACTGTGAATTTATTTATTTATTTTCCACATTTTCAAACTTTAAACCGGGCAGATTTGACCTGCAGGAGGGTAAAATTCCCGGACAGTGAACGTAACGCCACTCGTCATGTTACCGATTGTCCGTGAGGCTTTCAGGAATCACAGAAAACGTGAGAAAACACCCCAGAACAGTATCAATTCATAGCGGTTTATTACTGAACCGTGAATGTGCTTCTACTGGGAACTTCCCAGTGGCCAGTCGTCAAGCTCTGGTTGCCAAGTTTTGTTATTAGCGCTGTGCCTTTGCTGTGCCAAGCCTTGAGATTGCTTTCCCCCTCCTCTCGCTTTCTGAATTCCTTATTTTTAGGTCTTTAATGGACGAGGGACAAAGTGCCGCCTGTGTCAATTTAGCGTGTTTTGGAGCGGGATGTTTAACATGTTAATGGGCTCTCCTCGGTCTGATTACGGCTGGCAGACAAACAGCGGCGGCTCAGCCTGGCATGCATGCATGTGTGTAATTCAAAAGATAACAACGTGCACGCATGTGTGTGCAGAGAAATGACAGAATGAAAGGAAGAAAAAAAACAGAAGAACGATGAGAGAAATAGAAAGATAAGAGAGAGAGAGAATCCCCCGCTGTTTTTCCAATCAGGAGGCGTCGTCCTCCTCTCTTGGTGATTTATTCTCTCTCCCCTCTCCTTCATGTCCCAATTTCCAACCCCACCACCCCGCCCTCCGTTCCTTTCATTCATTCTTTCTTCCCCGTCTTCTCCTCTGTGGGCAGCTTGTGAACATAGCTATTTAGAAATGACGACAGAGACACACTCAGGCAGGCAGTGTTGTTGAAATGACTCACCTGTACGGGCTGTGAGCTTTTTCTTTCTTTCTCGAGCCCTTCTTACAGTTCACTTATTCTCTCTCTCTCTCTCTCTCTCTCTCT
The DNA here is from genome assembly GCF_021347895.1 of Acanthochromis polyacanthus. Taxonomy (NCBI): domain Eukaryota; kingdom Metazoa; phylum Chordata; class Actinopteri; family Pomacentridae; genus Acanthochromis; species Acanthochromis polyacanthus. Next base: position 25,905,904 of record NC_067134.1, on the reverse strand, counting down.
CTCTCTCTCTCTCTCTCTCTCTGAATTCATTCTGGAATAAACGCCGCCGCCGCTTCAGACGCAACATCAAAGATCTTTTATTTTAAAAGCAGCAGCGTTAAATGATGTATGACCTCACTGACCAACATTAATAAGCGTCTGGCAAACGCTCTCTGCACACGATCGCCCTCCTTAACAAATGAATAATGAATCCGGGGTGCGGGTCGAGACTAAATATATATCGGTGAGTTAATTTAATCCGAGAATGACAAAAATATTAAGCTCCATGGATGCGTACGGATCAAAACCATGGTTACCAAAGGTCTGATTTGCCGTGTTTGTGTGTGGGTGTCGCTGACATCGCCGATAAATAGAGCGTTCATTCATTATCACCTGTCTTGTTTGGTCGCCAACCAATCATTTAGTCACATTTCATATCCCAGCAAGCCCTCCTGCGCCGCCCTCCATTCATCCCCTGGAGCCACAAGTGTGTGCATGTGTGTGTGTGCATGAGCGTCGGATCACATCGGTGCCACCCAGCCCTGCCTTTACCGAGTGTCTTCCTATGTAAGCATGAGGGGATGTGGTCGAGCATGCGATGTAACACCTTATTATTGTGTTAAATCACTAAGTGTTTGTGTGTTTTCAGACACACACACACACACCCCCACCCACCCGCCCGCTGACCCCTCCCTCTCGGCACTGGTTGGTTGCCACGGCTACAGTGTCGCCTCTCTCTTCCTCATGTTGCTATGAGACTCGGACCGACAGACCTGAGTGGAATGACAATGCGTCTGTGGCTCTGGCGAGAGGCCCACGACAGCCAATAAGAGACAGTCTAGACAAACACTTCCCGATCTGGGGGTCTGGGGACCTCGGGGGTGATTGTTTGGGTTGGCAGGAGCCTTCTCAGCCATATGAGGCGCAGTTTATTAACACCGGGGTTTGTTTTTTTAGTTATTCCTGCAGCACACATCTCGACGTGGACGCTAAATGATCAAACGTTGCCCCCAAAAATGGGAGATTCTTCTTATACGAGTGGGAATAAACATGAAGCTGCCTTCGTCAATATTTTTTAGGACCAGTGACTATTTATGATGTAAAAAGTGCTTCTCAACAGTGATTCCTTTTAGATTACATTGTTTATTGGGAGAGAAAAACAACAATGAGTCAAAAATAGTGAGGAAGTGAAATGTTTGTGGGCAGAAATAAAAGGATTATCCAGGTCTGAAAACCAAAACAATGAGCTAAAAGAGGCTAAAAAGCTTTGCAGAGCTAAAAGGAATCGCGTAGTGTTAGTTGTGTGAATGAGAAGAGCTTTTTACGTCATAATTAGTCGTCACTGGTCTAGAAAATATTAACAACAGCAGCTTTAACTAACCTAATTTTCCACTCCAGTCTTTGTGAGGAAACTGGATTATTTTCAGTCATAATATCAAAACACAAAAAGTGATAATTGGAACATTAATATTGCATGGGATATTGGGAGAGCAAGAGCAAACAACTGGTGTGTTTGTGGGCAGAAATAAAAGGAGTATCCAGGTCTGAAAACCAAAACAATGAGCTAAAAGAGGCTCAAAAGCTCCATAGGACTAAAAGGAATCACTGCTGAGAAGCACTTTATACATTATAATTAGTCACTGGTGCAAAAAATATTGACAACGGTAGCTTTAACTAACCTAATTCTGCTCTCCAGTCTTTGTGGGGAAATTGGACTATTTTCAGCCACATCAAAACACAAAAAGTGATAATTGGACCATTAAGGTAACATGTTCTATTGGGAGAGCAAAAGCAAAACAATAAAAGTAAAAAACAAAACAAAACATTGAGGCAGGGACATGTTTGTGGGCAGAAATAAAAGGAGTTTCCTGGTCTGAAAACCAAACTAACCTAACTAATTATAATGTAAAAAAATGCTTCTCATTCACACAGCCACATAGAATGAGCAAACATTGGGTGATTCCTTTCAGCCCTAAGAAGCTTTTAAGCCTCTTTTAGCTCACTGTTTTGGTTTGCAAACTCAGAAACTCCTTGAATTTCTGGCCAAAAACATTTCTCTGCCTCAGTGTTTTACTCTTATTGTTTTCCTTTTGCTCTCCCAATAAACCATGTAACCTGTTGTCAATATTTTTTTGACTAATTAGCAAACACTACGTGATTCATTTTAGTCCTACGAAACTTTTTAGCCTCTTTTAGCTCACTGTTTTGGTTTTCAGACCTGGAAAATCCTTCTATTTCTGCCCACAAATCCACCAAACATTTCTCTGCCTCTGAGTTTTTAAATGTTTTGTTTTGCTTTTGCTCTCCCAACAAACCACGTAATCTTTATGCACCAATTATCACTTTTTTGTGTTTTGATATAATGACTGAAAATAGTCCAATTTCCCCACAAAGACTGGAGTGTAATTTCATCTTATTCACGTCGTAAAAGAACATAACAGATAGAGCCGCTTCTCCCACGTTAATTAAGACGCTAGAATGTGATTTAAACCTCACAACTCTGGCAAAAAATAGCGCCGGAACCAACTTAACCCAATCTCATGATCTGTTAAATTCATCTCCCGATGAAGCACAGCGACATTTCACTGAACAAAACCGTTAATCGGAAATTAACTGATGATGAAATTCGGTGCTTTTGCAGCCCTACTGGGGAAGCTTACTTTCTGATCTCATGCCGTATTCATCGCTTAAAAAAAAAAAGGCAGTGGAAAATTCCTTCTATAAATTTTCTATCACTGACAACAGCTTTTAGATGCATTATAAGTGTTGCTTGAGAAACTGCAGCTCACCGATGCGCAATCTGGAATTTGGAGTCTGCCTCGGTTGTGACCTCCCTGAAAAGAAGAGTGTTTTTATCTGGGGCTGCCTTTCGTACATGCTGGGACTCGGCAGTGCAAGGGGACGCAAGGGAGAGACGATTTTTCTCCCAGTAAGAATAACACCTTGTCTCTGCGCTGAAATATGCTCCGCTGGAGGCGCCGGCACCCATGGAAAAGAGTTCTGACACATAACAGTGGAGCTGATGTGGGTGGGAAGGTGGGATCTTTTGGGGCTTTGTGTCGCCGGAATCAATCTGCTTTTTTTTTTTTTGTATCTGTTTAGTTTGTTGTTGGTGTGCATACGGAGAGCGACATGAGCTGGAGCAGTGCATCGTCCAGTCACTGCTGTGCATCCCCTACATGTCTGTTTGTGGTCGATACGCCAACTTTCCGTTTTGTTTTTTTTTATGTTACAATATCAGATGCCACTCCAGATAAATCATTCCAGCTTCGCCCGAGGATTCCATCATGGATTTCTGAGCCAGATAATATCAATTAAGGGGTGCGACAAAATAGCATTATGGTTTTATATCGTATCACATCCTCCTGTGATTAATTATCGATACACTGCTGCCAAATATCAATATTATTTTAAAACGTAAAAGCACTCCAAGCAACAAGTTTGACATGGCAGGGTCACTAGTTCATGACTGCACTAGTTTGGGGTCACTTAGAAATTAAATATAACAATAAATGAATCAGAAATCAAGTCTAGACATTGTTAGTGCGGTTAATGACTATTCTAGCTGGAAATGTTTCATGGAATATCTCCATAGGGGTACAGAGGAACATTTCCAGCAACCATCACTCCTGTGTGCTAATGCTACATTGCGTTAGCTAATTGGCTAATTGATGATTAGAAAACCCTTGTGCAGTTATGCTAGCACATGGATAAAAGTGGGGGTTTTCACGGATAACATGGAATTGTCTGGATGATTATCAAATGAAGCTAACTAACTAGCAGTGAAGAAGAATAAACTAGCAAATAACTGAACTGATATGTCATTAAAATTGAATAATAATGACAAATCAAACATTCGCCGACACCAGAATGTAGTAAATAAATAGATAATTCCTGTTTTTTTTTTGGTATTTTTTATCCTGCAGCTGCACAGATATTGCATCGTGATAAATATTATGATTTACTCTGGGGTTCCCACCCTGATGTCAACAAAACAAGTATCAGCAGCTAAAATGTCTTTTTTGCATTAACACATACTCAATTTGCGATAATATCTCAGAGAAAAACTATTTCACAGTTAAACCATGATCTTTCTCGTCACAGATGACACTAACTTTGAATCTGTCTATACAAACAAATAACAGAAAATGATTAAAATTGAAGTAGAAAATAGATACACAATAAATTGTGCCCAATAAAACATTAATATTGCTGCAGTTCCCCGCTCTGTATTGATGGACGTATTTATTAAAAACAAAGAAAATGTTTTGTTTGGGTGTGTTTCTTTATTTCTCTTGAATTAAAAGGAGAAAATAATGGATTTGTAAATGAATTTTCTCACTGAGCAGGTGATCCCAGCGTCCTGTGGAGATGCAATTATGCCTCCAACTATTTCATCAGTGTCTGTTTACTGTTTCTTCAGGTCTACGCGGTGCACGAGCGTTTTCTCACCCTGGCAATCAGTCAGATCACTGTTTAATTTGTCAGCGGAGAAAAACCGGAAACTCGTCAAACAATAAATACAATCGATTCTTTATGTGTCTGTGTGTCTCCTCAGGAACTGTTTACAGCAGAGTGTAAGTTTAAGGAGTCGGTGTTCGAGAACTACTATGTGATCTACAGCTCGATGCTCTACAGGCAGAAGGAGTCGGGTCGGGCCTGGTTTCTGGGCCTCAACAAGGAGGGACAGGCCATGAAGGGCAACAGGGTCAAGAAGACCAAACCAGCTGCACACTTCCTGCCTAAACCTATAGAAGGTAACGCTTTTGGTTCCGATCGGGGGTGTCAAACATGCGGCTCACGGGCCAAAACCGGCCCTCCAGAGGGTCCAATCCGGCCCTCAAAGTGTAAAAATTACACAGAAGACATTAACTGCAGATTGTAAATTTGTAAAATTATAAATTTAAAATAATTTCTGGACCATGACAAGTAAGACACTAGATTGCGCATTGTTCTTTTGTCATTTTGTGTTTCATTTTTTGAAATATTGTGTTTTTGTTTCGGGTTTTTTTTGTCTGACTTTTGTCTCGCTCGTGTTGTACTTTTTTGTTATTTTGTTTCTTGCTTTTGTAATTTTTGGTCTCGTTTGTGTCATTTGCGTAGTTTTCCGTCTCGTTTTGTGGCTTTGTAACTTTTAGATCTAATTTTTTGTCTCTTTTCTGTTTTATTTCGTGTCATTTGTTTCTTTTTTTGTTGTTTCGTGTCTTGTTTTTATCAATTTGTGTCTCATTTTTGGAATTTTTTTGTTTTTGTTGTTTTTTGTCTGACTTGTCTTGCTTGTGTTGTCTACTTTTTGTCATTTTGCCTCGCTTTTGTCATTTTTTGCCTCATTTGTGTTGTCTTCTCTCGTTTTTGTCGCTTTGTAACTTTTTGTCTACTTTGTCTCTTTTTTGTTGTTTTGTGTCTCATTTTTGTAATATTTTGTCCTGTTTTTTTGTTTCACTTTAAATGTGAACATTTTCAGAATTGTACTTTTTGGCACTAAAACAAAGGAACACTTTGGAGTCGTGGGTATTTATCTGTTGTTATACTGTGATTTTACGGCCCACTTCAGACCATATTGGGCTGAATGGGACCCCTGAACTAAATCGAGTTTGACACCCCTGGTTTAGATTACTTCTTTTAAATGCCGTTTTCTGAAAGCGTTAATATTAACACATCTTCTTCATCCTCCATCCCCTTCTAGTTGCGATGTACCGAGAGCCTTCGTTGCACGACGTAGGAGAGGCGGTGCCTAAGCTCGCCGTGTGCCCGCCCTCCAAAAGCACAACCAGCGAACCGGTGGTCATGAACGGCGGCAAACCAGTCAACAAACCCGACAAGGAGGAGACATAACCCCACCCCTCTTTTTAGCCCACCCCTGGCTGGACAAGCCTCGGACTCGCCCCACTGCTGCGCTCTCAAACAACAAAAACTGCAACTAAAAGGTAACAAAACAAACGGCTTCAGTTCTGACTGGTCAGCAGTGGGGCCGCGACGTCCCGCCTCTCCTCCCTCCCTATTGGACAGATCTGGCGTCGGGGAGGCCGCAGGGACCGAAAGAAGACGATAAAGTCAGGTCAGTGCCGGCCAGATATTTTTGAACTGGGACAGTGGCGTGACCTCGCATGGGAGACGAAAGGACTTCTTGAGAATATTAACGAAACAAACGAAAATCTGAGAAAAAAAAAAAACGCCATCCTCACCGGTATTTTTCTGTGACAATCTGTGAGACTGTAAGAGGCCCCACGTTTCCCTCCTGATAGCACTGTTTTCTGTTCCCAGGTACGCTCGCTCGCCGGTGGCCACATCCGCACACATCCACCCTCCCACCCCACCCAAAATCGACCACTCGGATTCGATCTCAGAGTAAATAAAGAGCAGATTAAAAACATCAGCAAACATCAGGCGAGGAGAATACTTTAAACACCAATGAGTCAGAGGATGCTTAGTCATCGATCGATCAGGATTTGGCACAGGATGTTCTGTACTAAGCTGACAATGAAGTGCAAAAGGTAAACACACCTGTAGATCTCCCCTCAGTTTGATCATATATGTTTGAAAGATTTGAGACCGCATAGCTTCAAGCATGTCTGACCTTTCAGTATGACTATCTGTCTGTTACTTATTACTCTGCACCCACAAAGCACTAATGATGATCGAGCTACGTTGTTGTACAGATACGAACCTGATTTTAGTTTCTGTTTTACTTTCCCGTCAAGTTGCCATGGTTTCCACGTCACGGACACAAGTGTAGCTCAGGAGAGGAGGAGATCAGTCGACGAACGAAGCGCTTTGGCATCAGGTTGCTCGAATCGGTGTGCCGAAAACGCCACGATTTCCACAGATTCCCTGTTTGTAGCAACGCGGAGAGTCATAGGAGGCATGGTAGCAGTCAGTGTTTACATAGAGTAGCAGATATCGTAGAAGGAGGTTGAATGCAGATGGTGTCCTCAGTCGTGAGGACTTTACTTCCGCTGCCTTCCCGAGGACTTAGGTAGGAATGAGGGTAAGTGAACACAGGGTAAATGATGTCAGAGCCACTATGAGTAAAATTTGATCCTCTTTTTTGACTGTTTTCATTGGTCTGCTGATTCCTTAGAAGCCAAAAGCCCTTCTAATCCGGTTGGACGATGATGTTCTGCCGCAGGTCTCCAGGAGCAGTGGAAGCATTCAGATCGTCTATGAAATTAAAACTGTATTAATCCAGTGAAAGTCTCATGTTTGAATATCAGCTGTAAAATATAAGTGTCAAAAGCAACATAGATTGCTCCAGGGACTAATTTGAGTTGTGCAGTGATGCCCCACTCCCAGTGCTCCTGCCACATTTAACCCTCCTGCTGTCCTCGTTTACGGACACTAAAAAATATTGCTTCCTTGTCTGAAAAAAAAAAAAAATTCAGCAAAAAAAATCCGCAAATTTCTGAAAATTTGCAAAATTTTCAGGAAGACAATTCCAGTAAGTACTTTAAATTTTCCATTTAAGGTTTTGTTTTAAAAAATCCCCCAAATGTGGCAAGAAAATTCTTGTAAATGTTTTCAAAAAATAGGTAAAATCTTCCAAAAAAAAAAAACCCTAAAAATATCTAGTTGTTACATATTTATCAGTGAAACCTGTAATATTTTCTTTCAGAATATTTACATAAAAATCAACAAAAATCCAGCAAAATTCGCTTGATTTTGGTTGATTTTTATATAAATGTTCTCTAGAAACTAACATTTTTTTCCACCAAAAAATGTTCAAAGATTCCGAAAAATGTTGAAAATGTGGACATCAGAAGTTTCACTGTGAAAATATGTATTTTTTCCACATTTTCAAACTTTAAAACGGGTCAATTTTGACCCGCAGGACGACACGAGGGTTAAAACGCTCAATGGGAGTCTTATTCCACTTGCATGGAGAGCACACTTCAAATTCTGTGTCCAACAAACCCAACATTTATGTCGAGGCTCATCATTGGCGATGGGAGTTGTGACGACGGCTACAAATAGTCTTCGGCAGTCTTAAAGATTGAAGAAAATCAGGATGCTCACGGCTCTGTTTGGCATTCGCATGGTTGTGCACCGGGAATTCGTCCCCAAGGATCGGGCTGTCAAAGCAGAGTTCCACTGTAACGTCCTGAGGCGTCTAAGGACGAACATTTGGTGCAAACAACCTGAACTGTGCCGTTGTGCCAAGACGTGCCCACTCACAACGTGTTGAAAAGGCACTGGACTTTTTTTTTTTTTTTTTTTTTGCAGCACCGACACAATCGTAGCTTCCCACTCACACCAGATCTAGAGCTTTGTAACTTCTTCCTCAAAGTGAAATTCAAGTTCAGGGATCACTTTTTTGACAGTGCAGATGGTGCTTCAAGACCACGAGTTCCAGAAAGCGTTACAAACGTGGCAGGAGTACTTGAAACAGTGAACTGCTGCATGGCTTAAATTTAAATCAGGTGGGTCAATATATAGTTGAGGGACTTTTGAAGTCCATGGGATATATCTTGCGTACATTTTTACTCAAAGTAAATGCTCATTATGATCATGTCTTTACAAATTCCAGAATTATTTATTATGGAAACAATCACTGATGAATAAAAAATGACTGGATATCACTAAAATGTCAACTATGTTACAAAAAGTCCCGCAATTATATATTAACCTGCCCAGAATGACTTGAAAATGATTCATATTTACGGAAAATTAGTCCAGAATGACATTAAATTTGTCCTAAATGACTGGGAAATTATCCCAAAGACACAAATATTATCCAAAATGATGAGAAACGATCCAAGCCGACATAAAACTTTATGAAAATGAATCAAAAATTGCCCAAAATGACTGAAAACTTGTTCAAAATGACTCAAAAGTTGACCAAAATGACTTGAAAATTATCCATAATTGCAGAAAATTAGTCCAGAATGACATGAAATTTGTCCTAAATGACTTGAAAATGATCCGAAATGAGGAGAAACGATCCAAGCTGATGAAAAAGTTGTTGAAATTGGCAAGAACATTGTACAAAAAATTGAAAAGTCTAACAATTATATGTACTCAGGTACAGCTTTTACTCTTTCCAGGCGCAGACTTTGAATTTCATGATCACACCTTACCAGTATGTATGCCTCTATTTAAGATTTTTAAAGTGTTAGAGCCTCAATGCTTCACTGTGCAGATATGCATTTGCACCTGCTCAATCTGAAGGTAGTTTTAGCTGCTTTACTTGCAGTTTCAAAGCTTAGTTCAACAGGTTTCAATCTAAGGGTCGTGCACGCCTTCAAAGGGATGCAAGATAAAAGAAGGTAGTAAATAGGAGAAGTTCTGCAGCATAAGTCTATCTTAATTTTTCTGATTTTTCTCCAACATTTGCCTCCAAAAGTATTTAAAAGACACCCTTTGAGACGTTTAGAGGTCAAATCGGACTTTGGTGGAGGTTCTTCCATCTCATATGAAACGAGACAAAGGCTTATCCTCTGACTTTTAAAATGTAAAATCAGAATCTAAAATTGAGTTCTTGTCGTTTCTTTCCACAACTGATTGGAGATCTGTGTGTCAGTAGACTGTCAGAAGATCACAATTACCCATAGTGGCTTTACATTGACCGACATAATGGCCTATAAAATACGTTTAGTTTACTTAAAAGCTCTAGAAAACGGGCTTCTGGTAGAAAACCGCCACAAACTAAATAGCAAACATAGATGACAGTGTTGAATAAAGCTGTCGTCGCATCCAAACACTGATCTATGGGTTAGTGCAGACAGCTCGAGTACAAGGTAGAAAATCAAAGAAATGAAACCAAATAGATTCCCGTGCTTCGCCCTCTCACTGTGACAGTCAGCAATCTGTTGTGGACTCGAATCCTGTTCGGCGCCCAGACTTTTCTGTTTACTCATCTCTCCTTGACAGCAGGACGAGACGCCAATTAACTCCCGAAGAAGTTCCAGCAGTAGTCGCTCATATCGCTGAGGAGATGTTAATACTGTGATCCCACACTTCAAATTAACGACAACGAGGCGGACGCAAATTAATAGATTCTGTCAGGCTCAGGACAACAGCAGCTTTTTAATCGATGAAAACAGACACTGTGCATCTCTCTCGCTGCAGATTTTGGGCAAAGCAGCCGCTCTGCATTTTAATCTCACGATTGAAACGCCGTCCTGTACGCCGAGGATGAACGACCTTCCGACGATTTTACCACGACTACAAAAGAGCGACGAGACAAAAGGCTACCCGATAAATTCGCGGGTCTTTTATCAAACGAGCGCTGGCCTCCCCAGCCTCGGCAACAGGTAACGCAGCAGGTGAAACGACGCTGTAATGTGTCGTACAGTCGACTGTGAAAACACCAGACAGATCACAGTGTTTCTAATTGACATTTCTCCGTTTTTTTCCTCTCATACACAACATTTTTCTCTCCTTCGTTAGCTGCTCGGTGCCTTTGCGTTGAAAGATGTCCGCCACATTACATGAATCTGTCCAACGTGATGTGGCCCTTAACCCTCGTGTCATCCTGTGGGTCAAAATCGACACGTTTTAAAGTTTGAAAATGTGGGGAAAAATGTATATTTTCACAGTGAAACAGTTTTTGGTGGAAAAATAGAAATGTTAGAAATGTTTCTGAAGAACATTCACAAAAAAAATCAACCAAAATCCAGCGAAATTCGCTGGATTTTGGTTGATTTTTTTTGTGAATGTTCTTCCAGAAAATATTGGAAGTTTTACAGATACATATTGAATCACTTTAGATATTTTTAGGATTTTTTTTGGAAGATTTTTACTCATTTTTTAAAATTATTTACAAGAACGTTCTTGCCAAATTTGGGGGATTTTTTTCAAAATAAACCTTTTGAGGAATTATTGAAATTTTCTTCCTGAAGGTTTTGCAAATTTTCAGAAATTTGGGGAATTATTTTGCTGAATTTTTTTATTTTTTTCAGACAAGGAAACTATGCTTTTTGAGGACAACAGGAGGGTTAAATGCTGTTTCGAAAGAGGGAAAAAAGATCCGAATTTAGCCTTTAAAGTGTTCTGATCGTGATGCTGATAATCTGCAGGTACTTGTGAAATATATTCCAGATGTTGAATCATCAGAAAAAAAGAGATTTATTGAGGAAAAAAAAAAAAAAAAGACATTTGCTAACTGTGTGAGTGCCTCTCATCCTCAGCCGAGCTGGAGATGTGAGATCCGGGACGGCTGTAGATTCGTGTTAAACACTCGGCCTTCCTGGGATCCGGCAGGGTTTACCCGAGATCTCCCAATCCTCAGAGCGATTTGACTTCGGCTCTGTTCTGTCTAATGTTGATGAGGAAGATGTTGTGCTCGTCTCGCGTCAAAGAAATGTGGATGTAACATTTATTGACTTCATGTTGTGTCACACTAGGGGTTGCTAGCAAAAAAGAAAGTAGAAAATAAACCCTGACAATCAGGTCTGTAAACTCCTTTTTTAACGTGTTGTCTCAGCTGCCCGTGTCCACCAGGAATGAATCCCACCGTAAAGGACGATGCTTTTGTTGCGTCAGGAGATACAGTTGGTTCTTTATTATCAAGCAGCTCATTTGTCCCACACTGCCGGCAGAGGAAAGAGATCAACCTAACAAAGGCGTCAAATCTTTTCCCATTCAGAGAGCCCAGCTTGTTAGGTTAGCAGTGGGGTTCCCATCCTGTGAAAGCAACTATTAAAGATCTGTGGGACGTGCTCGAGAATTAATGACGGCTGAGGCCAGAGAAAAAGGGCCCGGTTTCCTGGCTACTGACCAAAGACGGTGCTGCAGTCGTGTTTCCAGGCTGGTAATCACAGCTCCCGGTTCAAACAGCGAAGGCACAATTACTGTCAGCGTCTCCTGAGAGATTTCCCTCCACTGGTGGTTAGCCAGGTACCAGGCCTACAATTATGAAATATCTAACGGCGAGCTCTGCACAGGAAGGGAGCGGCTGATTTAATTACAAGCGAGCAATCACGACAACATGGGTCACTTTTAATTTCCACGCACGAGCACCACTCCTGTTCCTCTGGCAGGTACACATGTAGCCATCTTACTCTGTCCTGCATGAACTGTAGCTCTCAACGAGAAGGCACAAAATGGACACAAGACATAATAAGACAAAAAAAAAAAAGCTTTGGTGGCCCCGACCACCTCAGTGCAGGTGCACTTTAGACACAGGAACGTGGAATGGTCGGCACTGCACTCATGATGTAGCTCGTCTCCCTCAGGTTTTCTTTGCCGATTCTTTTCCCCGTTCCACTTTATTCCTCTTACAAAAGACTGCCTTATTACATCCGAATCTGAAACGAGACAGTAAACGCGCTCTCCTCCCAGCTGTTTCTTCCTACCAACACTCTCATCCCACACACACACACACACACACACACACACAGCAGATACACACTCTTCATCCTATTTTACTTTTCAATTATCCTTTGATCCCCAATCTTCTGTTCACTGTAACTATGCTAGCTTTTGCTCTCTGCTCATTGTGTAATCATGCAGCCAGAGAACTTATTCCCACCTCCTCTTTTCTCCTCCTCTCTCCGTTTGGACTGTTTCCCACTTGTTGCATGGATTTTAAAAGAGGAAGGATGATGGGGGGCTAATGCATGTGGTAATGTAGGAAATGTGTTTTCAAAACAAACATTTACAGCGTAGCACCAGTGAAACTCTGCCTCTGGCTCATTCCTGACAACGGTTTGCACGAGCAGAGACGCTACGGCGCAAACATATTTTTCATTTGCTTGCCATGGCATTAGAAACAACCTACAAGACAAACTGTTTTCCGTCATCATCCATCACTGCAATAACAACGCAAAGGAAAAATGTGTCGAAATGACTTAACCCTCGTGTCCTCCTGAGGGGCAACATTGGCCCGTTTTAGTTTGAAAAAGCGGAAAAAAAAAATATATTTTTTCACAGAGAAACTTCTGATGTCCACATTTTCAGGAAATCTTTGAACATTTTTTGGTGGAAAAAAGAAATGTTTAAAAATGTTTCTTTAAGAACATTCACATAAAAATCAACCAAAATCCAGCGAATTTCGCTGGATTTTGGTTGATTTTTATGTGAATGTTCTTAAAGGAAATATCAGGAGTTTTACTGATATATATGTGATCACTTTAGATATTTTTAGATTTTTTTGGAAGATTCTTTTTGACAGTATTGACAAGAATTTTCCTGACAAATTTGGGGATTTTTTTTATTGAATTTTTGGATTTTTTTCAGACAAGGAAACTATACTTTTTGGTGCCCACAAATGAGGACAACAGGATTACTAAAAACTAATTCATGTCTCACTTAAAATACCTCCACAGTTAAGCATGAATACTTAATTCTGTCGGCTAAGAAACAAAAACAAGGAATTTGTTTGCTCTCTTTTGCTGCTTCTTTGAGCTCAGGAAGTTATTTTGGACGTTAAAAAAAGAGGAAGCTGTTCCCGATTACTGTGTAATGGTCTTGAAAATATGGCAGACAATCATTTTAGACACGGAAATCATGTTGAGGAGGTGTAGAGCATCAAAAACACAATAGACTCGGAGGATCTTTTCCATTAAAGATTGAGCAGATTTTTCTTTTTCAATCACCCACTGGGTTGTGGCACGTGGAGCCAATCAGGAACCATGTTTGAAAAATCACTTTTTTTACTTAACATTTTTCCTTGACTTTCATGAATTCAAGGAAAGGCGTGAAGGAGAATCTGTGGGGACAAAACCAGCCACTTCCAGAGGTCGTCGTGCAGCGGTGGCTGTTAACACGCCTCTGCTGTGAATGGAGCTTTGTTTTCAAATGCTGCTGCCCCAAGGAATTGTTGGACAGCATCGTTTCCTTTTGTGAAGGACGGACCGGTGTATTCTACAGTGAAGGAAGCACTGGAACACCTTTATTTGCATTTAGAATCTTCCACCAGTTCTCATCACGGCTGCTACTTTGCTGCATCCATTTCATTTAGTCAGTTAATAACCGTCCCAATCAAACAACCTCAACTCAGGTTTGTATTGACTTTAATGAAAAAGATCCTCCTCGGCGTTAGCTAACCTGCTTGATGCAGTTTTTTCCTTAAATCGCCGGCATTTCATTCTCAGCATACTTCATGTAACAAATCTTTTTGCTTGCTGGAATTTAATTTCCAGGTTTTGTCTCCAATACAGGGTAGGACACTTGTAGGGTTTACAGAAATTAATGTCTAGAATTATTGGACATCCCATAATAAGTGTACGTTTGTCTGCAAAGTTAGAATTATTTACACTAATGTGTGCAGATGGACTAAATAAAATGACCACCTGTTGCATCTTCCGAGTGCAAACCCTGCCAGCAATGAGCCAAAAGCAGACTGAGACTGGTGCTCACCTTAAAGGAGATTATTCTGTCTGTCAGTAAATGTACAGTTACCTTTACATACATATTATGCAAACAGTTTGTCTGCACTGTACAGTTTGTGTCCAATCCATTGTATACACAGAAAATAATGATATTGAATAAAGGATTTATAGAAAGGAAGCCTGACTGGACTGATTGATTTGTTTATTTTGTTTCCATGAACTTAACAGAGACACTCACACACACACCTGCTCCTTCAATAAAGCCCATTACTTCTTTGTGTTGACCGAAGGGCAGCCTGTGTTATTATCCAGCGCAGCAGCAGAAAAGCTGCAGTAAGTGACGGGCTTTGCTTGGCAAAAGGACAGCCGACCATTCAGCTGCTTGTGCAGAAATGTGAGCTCGAATATTTCACAAAATACGAGCCGACAAAGGAAGTGTCAGTGATTAAGTTGCTTCTTCGTTTAGGAGGAACAGAGACACGCTCAGTGAGGGTAAATTGAGCTGTGGGCCTCTAACCATTACAACCACTCTCTGTCTTTTGTGTATGCATCCTGTTGCCTTTAAATAAAAATCAGGCGGACTGCACATAGAAGATGACACTTAACAGCTTCGTTGTATTTTACATTCAGCCGTAGAGCCCAAACAGTGAGCGGGAACATAACCTGCCCCGTGTGTCCTGTGTAGGGCCGAGCGATATGGATTTATTGAAGCTGATGCCGATTCTGATATTTGACGGGTCCTGGTTATCGTGGGAACATCAGCAGAAACCAGCCGGACTTCTCTGGAAGAGGTCCGGTTGCCCAAATGACATTTTTTTGGGCCACCAACATACGTCAATTTAGACATTTTTAGGAGCCAAAATCAACTTTTAGTGGCCAAAAAAATTAATCCTACTTTTTTTGTTTGTTTGTTTTTTGTTTTGTTTTGTTTTTTTTGGGGGGGGCGTGGGGGGGGTCCAGTTCCTCCTCCACGTCAACTTGTTAGCTGGAGCCGCCGAGCTATCACCGGTCGCTGGGCAAAGTGTGCCTTAAAACCCCCCACGGCCGTGAAAAGTCACCCATGAATGAGCAGCGCATTGTCCGGAGCTCCTAGCGGGCGACTGGGACGTTGACAGCCGGAACAGGTGCGGTTTGTCCCGGGCAGATAACCCTAACCCTAAATAAGCAAGACTGTGCAGGAGAATGATAATACAATTTATCAGACACACATGCAACAAAGCATTAAACCTCTGGAAAACTATATAACCTTAAAAAAGTCAATAAATGAGTTATGAAATACATCTGGTCTGGAACTTCTTGTCAGTTATAGTACAGGTGAAGTTACTGTAAAACCTTATTTGTGCAGCCCTCTGATGCCCTTTAACGTTAAATCACATTTTCTCAACTCCATTATTGTCTTTGCCATGAAGTCAGGACTCCTATGAACCAAAATAAAAACCAGAGACGCCTTTCTCAGATGTAAAACATGTCATCTTTGACAGCATTTTAAATATATAATGGTCACAAAAAGTCCGACACTAATGTTCCTCCATAAAAACACAGTGAGTTTCTGTTCCAGTCTGGGTCACCTTCTAGTATTTTCTGACAGTAAAACTAAGAATGACATCATGACGGTTTGCTGAAAACAAACAGTAATGCTCATCATTTGAACTTTTCGCTCCTCCTTAAATGTGCCTCAACATGCAGCTGACGGAGTGATGAACGCGCGTTCTGTACTCTCTAATAATTTGAACACTTATTTCTGCAGTTACTTACTGGCTTTTAAGCTGTTCGCTAATGCTATGCTAGGTTGGGATAACTACAGTGATGCTATTGCTAACATAAACAGACAGGGAGTAACTTAAGCTAGGTTAGCACAACTTTAGCAATGCAATGTAAATAAAAAGCAAGAAAGCACTCATGACACATGGCAAAGAGTTAAACAGAAGTGGTGCAAGGACATCATTCTGCACGACTGTGACACTTAAAAGGATTTATTGTTTTATGAGAAATTAAGAATATATCGGCATTTAATCGGCATTATTTTGAAAAGGGCTATAAGCGACTGATTTAATGGGTCGGGCCCTAGTCCTGTGTGTCAGTTACTTAATGAATCATCACCTGTTAGACCAACTGAAGTAATAAAGGCGACTCGTGGTGAGAAAGCTCCATCTGTTGAGTTTGAAACTCATCTCACATGACGTCTGAGATGAAACTCTGATGCAGCTTCATGTTTTCTGCTCAACAGCGGCAACCTCAGCTCACCTTCATCTGTCTTAATTTGTTTTGTTCGACTTCCTTCTCAGGAAAACACAAAGCAGCATCTGTCACTGCGGCCAATCATGTCAGAAAATGTATATTTTGTCTTTCTGATTTGCCAGACTCGCTGATTTGAATGCAAATTGGAAATGTGGGCAGCGTTTCAGAGGTGTGGATCCGGTCTAGACATCAGTCTGCGCTGATGACTCACGCTCGCAAAGTAATATGTGGACGACATAGACGGAGAGACGATGCCAAACACCTGCCAGTTTCTCAACCGCACCATTTCGCCCTTGATCTGGAAGTTTCAACAAACCGACACGGACGTCGCTGATCAAAATGTTCGCTTTCTGACAGCAGCGAGATTTCAGAGGAAACAACTCAGCTGTCGGTTTCCCTTCACTCAGAATTACATCTCTTATGAACACAAGAATGCACCAGAATCCAAATATGGTGGAGAAAAAAATAAACTAAAATCCCCCGACAACAACAAACCGGGGACCTTGGGGGACCCTGGCTGCTAATCCCGCCTGAGAGACAGACACAGAAAGTAATACCATCAGAGTGGAGTATGATGGAAGTAGCATTAAACTGCTCCGCTATCAGGCAGACATGTAGCCGGAGAGGCAGGCTGACACACCGCCTGGCCTCCTCTAAATGACAGGCGAACCAGCAAATACTGTAATTAGCTGGATGTAATTAAAACATGCATATGTAAATGTAATGTAAATGAAGCGTGGTCTGAAGAGTGACAGCGTTTAATTAGCCAGAAAGAGGTTATATTGAACTGTAACTTCATCGCCGGTGAAAAAACTACACCTCTCATTCCAACTGAACACCATCTGATTTTTAATTTTTTTTCCATATATATATAAATAAGAGCTTTTATTGCACCACCTCGGGTATTTCGTTTGACCGTTTTTATGTCATCGTGTGCGCGTTAGACTTTGTAGATTCTCTCGTGGTGAGATCAGAAGCCCACCCCAGTGCCTCGAGTTTAACTTTCATGCTTTGTCATTGTGCAGCACGGTGTGATTTATCACTCGGCAGATAAATTCAATTAGACTAGCTTAATGTGAGCAAAGTGATGTTGAGCGTAGATTCAGCTGCTCATTAGGTTTTCTTCCGTGTTCGTGTATCTGATGGAGTTTAAATGCTGTGTGCGTGGGCCTTTTTTTACGAGATATTACCTTACCTCTGTAAACACTCCTCGGTATCTTCCTCTGATTGTTTAATGGATCATATATGCACATTCTAGCATTCTCTCACCTTTTATCGCTCGCCCCTTTTTGGAATTATCTGCCGAAATACAACAAATGGACTGTTTTTCGGGAAGTTTTAAAGGATCTGCTGCATTGTTAGACTGCTTTCATATTTCAAAGTGTGATTTTTGTTCAGGTATTATTTGTGAAAAAAGGCCACAATCACCAAGAATTACAGATTCCTGTTGTCAGTTGTTGATTTATTTAATAGACACTGCCGTTCAAAAGTTTGGGGTCACTTAGAAAATACAACACTCTGTTTCTTTGCTCATGAAACACAGGCTGAGACTGACATCATCTTCTTCTTCTTTTCAGCAAACAAAACAACCAAAAGCTCGGATTAATCCACACACCACTAATCTAGGCTGTTTCTGCCATGTGCTATGCTATCCAGCTGTACCAACCTTTCTCCAGAATTACACATTCTACCTGTAAAAATGCAATAAAGTCCCATTTGACATGTATTTTTCAGCAGAACACTAAAAAAATAGGTGTCCTTTGGAGCAACATTTCCGCTAAAATCCAGGTCGACCAAATTCAATCAGCGCAGCTAAATGAACAAAAATGTGAGTTTTCCGATTTTGGCTCCAACAAATGCAGCTCGAACGAACCCGTGAGATCACTCTGGCCACCAGCGAAACTCAAACTCCATTATTCACGAGGCAAAATGGATGAACAGTAATCTCTTATTAAAAAGCAGCCAATTATAGCCAGAAAGCAAAATGACATTTTGTTATCACGCGGCACGAAATGTTTCGATTTCCCGTCCGTTTGATTAATTTCATTAAAACAGTATCGAGTTGGGATTTCGCGGTCTCTTATCTACGGCCGATGCGCACACACACACACACACTCGTGCACGCAGATAGAGCGTCCGTGCTGAAGCAGTGTGTTTGAGGTGGCATTGAGAGCTCACTTGAGAGACTGTTTCTGTCTGCCTCATTATCAACAAAGACAACAGGCGCTCCGGCACACACACATAGATGGTTTTCATAGTAATCCTGTCCACTTCAGGCCTCAGCGTCCCTCTTTCTGCTGCTGAATACTTCACGTCTCTAAACCATCGACAGCTGTGAAACCGGAAAAAAAAAAAAAAGCAGAAAGAGAGAAAGAAGGCACGGTGGAGCTCTGAGCCCTGGTGTTGTTTTCAGTTATCTGCTGGTGTGGTAGAGATTTCCTCACCCCAGAGGAACGTGTGATCCTTTAATTGACGCCCCACATGTGAAAATCAACAACATTATGAGGTTTTTTTTTACACAACAATGGCGTTATGTAAGGCGAGCTGCAGTTTCATGAGATCCCCATGGTAACCTGTCTGCTGTCAGTCACTCTGAAAGGTTAGGATCAAACCCCCACTCCTTTATCACCGTTTGACTGACAGGAATACATATATATTTATAGATATGTTCAGTTTTTTTCTGCTTCTCAGGCTCTGAAGCAACGTTGAACGTATGATGGCACACAGAAAGCCACCTCTGAACCCGACCATGAAACGAAATAGATTATTACTGATGGACTTCAACCTTTCTTAACCCTGTAAAACCCACTGCTGCAGAGGTTAATTGTTTTATTATTATTTCCTATTATATGCTTGCATAGCTCTCTTTAAGTTTTGTATTTGGGATTTTATATATTTATATATTATTGTTATTATAATTTTTTGTTTTATTTTATTTTCTCATTTTTTTCTACAAAAAAAATATATACATAAACAATATAGATGTATATTTTGTTTGTTTCATTTTATAGCATTTTTTTGCTTATTTTTCTATTTTTAGATTTTCTGTCTGTATTTGGATTTTACATATTTTTATATTTTGCTATTGTTATTATTTGTTTTACTTGATGTTATTTTTTATTTCCTTTCTACATTTGCATACATATCGATATATATATTTTTAGCTGTATTTGATTACATTCTTTTGCTCATTTTTTTAATATTTTTTGTTATTTTTTAGTTTTGCAATTTTTTTTAAAATTTATTTTCTGTATTTGGGATTATATGTATATATATATATATATATATATATATAGATATACACAAATACACAACAAAAGCAAAAAAATAACAAAAAATTAATAAAACACAAAAATTAGCTTTATATAAACCCAAATATATAAAAATATATGTATGTATATTTGATCATTTATGGTCTTACTGTGTCTTACTATTGTAAAACTCTAGATGAAGGTCAAAGGCCAGTATAATCAGGGTGACATGTCGTACATTCTCTGTCATCTCTTTTTCCCCGCCTGTTCTTCCCTCTTGACCTCCTCATTTTCCTCTCCTCCCATTTTGCTTCTCTTCGTCTGTCATATCACCTCCGTTTGCCGTTCTGTCTCTCTCTCTCCTTCACAACAAGAAAAAAAGGAGGAAAAGGTGGGTGAAGAAAGAGAAACGTGATGGCAGGAGGAGAGAACGGAATAATTTATCTCTCAGGTGATAAGTGACATTTGATGGACACACACACACACACACACACACACACACACACACACACACACACACACACACACACACACACACACACACACACACACACACACACACACACACACACACACACACAGAGCAGCACCCAGCCGAGCCAACACGCAGTCTGAATACTGATCAACCAATCAGAGCCCATTTCTGCCCAGCACCACAGATACTCGTTGGCTGCCATAGCAACCAAGAAAGCATCACCGCTGAAAGGAGGAGGAAGTGCCTCTGTACTGATGTTGGATTGAGAGGGAAGAAAATAAAAAATCACGTCTCCTCCAGGTTGAGGAGAGCAAAATGACCAAACTGTGATCGATTTGTGGGAATTTCTTTAAGATGTTTGATTCCGTCTGGCAGCCATTTTTGATGTTTTCAATATTCAGAAATAAAGCCGCGCTAACATCAGGTGAAAGGTGTTGCTTGTCGTGACAGATGGAGCTTTAAATTTCTGCATCGCTTTTAAGCATCTCTCCACTCATTGTTGTGGTTCTAATGTTTATTTACTTTCACAGCACTGTTTTTTGAGCACAGCAGGCAGCTGTTTTCTATTAAAAAGCTCTAAAAGCCACTGTTCAGTCACATTAACAGGCGAACATAGTGGCACATTTATCAGCTAAAAGGTTTTCATGCTAATGTTGTGTTTAAAAAGGCAACTGTTTGTTTATTCGTTGGTCATTACAGCTTCATGCCAGCGTGTTTTAACTCGCATATGTGGGACAATTTAATGCCAGAAATACGACTTGAACTCATTTGTGCTCCAACATATTTGTCTTTAACCCTCCTGTTGTCCATATTTGAGGGCATCAAAAAATATTGTTCCCTCATCTGAAAAAAATTTAAAAGTTCTGCAAAAAAAATCCCCAAATTTATAAAAATTTGCAAAATCTCAAGGAAGAAAATTCTTTAGTTTCCCTGAAAAAAATATTAAAAAATAAAATAAAACTTGCAAATATTTTCAAAAAATGAATAAAAATCTGACAAAAAAATCCTAAAAATATCTAAAGTGTTTCCATATTTATCAGTAAAAGTTCTAATATTTTCTTTAAGAAGATTCAGAAAAAAACAACCAAAATCTAGTGAAAATCGCTTTGAAAGAAATATTTATTTTACACATTTCTTTTTTCCCCCTCCAAAAAATGGTCAAAAATTTCCCACAAACGTTTAAAATGTGGATGTTTTCAAGGTGAAAATGTATTTTTCAAACTTTAAAACAACAACAACAGGAGGGTTCAAATCAATGAGCCCTTTTTATTTCTTGAAATCAAAATAAAACCTGCTCGATAATGAGCTAGAACAACTTTAAATGCTTCACAGAGCTGCAGATTTGGGTCGTGTTTTTCTTTGCAACCCAGTCATTTTCGTCAACATCGCCGCTTTCGTGTGATCAAACCTGTTGCCGCTTTATTTCTGGACCGAGATGGGAATAAATGCTTCTGACACACTTTGACGACTGAGAAACATTTCATTATCTGAGAGGCTCTGAAAGGGAGAAAAGGGAACAAAATTAAAGACAGAGCGAGCCTTTGTCTCGCCGCGTTGGCAATATTGTTCTCAACTGTCATGCAAATGAGGAGCAGTGGACTGAGAAAAACAGAGGAGAAAACGGGCCGAACAGAAAGAGACCGACAACGAGAATTATTATTATTCCATACCGAGCTAAAAGCAAGGAGTCAGGTTTAAATTCAGGGTCTCTTTGTGCACGGTAAATGTAAGCTTTAAAAGGTAAAAGTGATTGTGGATAACACCAACACGATGCTGCCAGTGTGGAGTATATTACAGCACAGAACTGCTTCATGTCGCCTCACTCGTGTTTACCCATCCGATCCCTGAGATTTAGATTTCTCCACACACCCCAACCTTGCTGCCGCTGCTGGCAACAAACACCGGCTCACAAAGCAGTGAGTCATGGGGAGGTTTTCACAGTAATCACGTCCACTTCAAGCCTTTGCGTCACTTATCTCCGCCGAGCTTGACCAGACTCAGAGCGCCAGACTGCCGGAAACGTGACGGCGGATTTAAGCTGGAAAACTGTAATCAGGAGCCGACGACACGCTAAGTCTGGATCTCAAAACGTCCTCAGAGATTTTTTTTTCCCTTTTAGGTTTCTGAGCTGTAAAGACCCCTTTGTAAATATTGCATTTGACCGAGGCAAAGCTTCCTTTCACACCCCAGAACAGTCAGTCAGAAGACACACCAGATCGGCTCAGGAGTGAACAGGTAGACTTTCAAAGAATCTGTTGTAAGATCTTTTGAGAACTGCAGCGTTATCACAGGTTTAACCCTGAGCGCTGCCTTCAGTCTTTTGGATCAGCCATAAAACATGGCTGTCAGACTCTATCCTCACCACCAAAAAGCTTCATTTGGGGTCAATATATAATTGCGGGACTTTTTGTGTCATAGTTGACATTTTTTCAACATGGCCGCCTATAACCAAACACCACATGGCATTTTACAGAAAGATTCTTCTAAATATTATATATACAAGTTGAAAGTTATTTCTAAAGATATTGTAGTAAACCTGTTGACATGCCATAAATCCATATTTGACTCACACACGACTTTATATTAAATAACTCAGAAAGCCTTGGAGTCAAAATGACAAAACCAGGACACAAAATGACAAAACTGAGCCACAAAATGACAAAAACAAGACACAAAACAACATAAAGGAGGCAGAAAACAACAAAACTAGAGCACAAAACAACAAAAACAAGACAGAAAACGTGGAGCAGGTCATGTGATCTGGAATTAACACACTTCCTTCAGAGGTGTTTTTGTCATGGGTCGGTTATTTAGTTGACATTTTAGTGATAACCAGTCACTTTTTTTATTAATAAGTGATTGTTTCTATAATAAATAATTATGGAATTTGTAAAGACATGATCATAATGAACATAAAAAACATTACTTTTAATGAAAACATATGAAAAAAATATCCAATGAACTTCAAAAGTCCCTCAATTATGCACTGACCCTGTTGATTTAACCCCTGAAAACTCATCTCTATGTATTAAAATTAGCTATTTTCACATTTTCTCTATGAAAATAGCGGCCTCCAACATTAAAATGGCGTAGATATAATTGTGCACTGTCTTTTCTGACTATTTTAGACCTTTTCTCTGCAGCTGGAGCACACCAGCTCACCTACGACTGGTTAAAACGATTTCGGGAAAAGTTTAACGAGGCGATTCTGAAAGGACAGAAAAGGGAGTAAAATTCTCTTTAAACGACTTGTATTTAGACATTTCCGTGTACGTAATATTGTTAGACAGACAGGTGGAGAAAAAAAGAGAAAAGCAGGAGCGGATTATTGCAGGATTTTGAAGGGCACCTCGGCAGGTTTAATATCGAAGTTAGAAAGAGGCCTTCAATATCAGAATTCATAAATATTGCATTTCATTTGAGTGTGATTTCCCCGGCTGGCTCTCGTCTGACAAACACACACCGACATTCTATTATAATTTAGGATATTCAAATCTGCCTCATCAGCGGTTAACTCACTAATAAGACGCTCAGACAAACTCCAGTCAGAACGCTCAAGTCCTCGAGGTATCTCATTCACACTCGGGTTAATTCATGCATTTATTCCACCTTAAATATGTGTATATTCACGGTTGTATGTTCGGGTGATGGACTGCTTTGAGTTCATGAATATTCCAACGCAGCCAAATTAATCTCCCAAAGATGGTGATAAAGAGAGCTGAAGTGAAAACAGAAATGTTCCAGAGGTAAGAAAAGCTCATTAAAAACATAACTGACATCTGCAATAATGCGAGTTACCAAACTATACTCCCAACTCCGTGTTCCTTTTATCTGTCCAGATAAGGACGGCGGAAAACTGAACGTGCTGCTTTACCATTTCTGTTTTTAGCGTAATTTAACAACCGTCATTTTCTGTTTGTCAGTGAAGAGTCGGAGGTCCAGCTGGTCCAAGCACGTGCCGACTACGAAGCTCCTGCAGGTCAGTGGCTTTCCGGTCGTTTTTGTTCATTTATCTCTTTTAATGCATTTAGGAATAAAGCCGATTGTCTGCGTCTGAGGCAGGAAGGCGGTTTCCTATTAGTGACTTCTAATAGAATTGCAGCAGCTCGTGTTAATACTCGTTTAGCCAACGATAACTGATGAAAACGTACGTTCTGCGCTGGACAATTAGACAGGAGACATGAATGTTTTGCAGCTGCAATTCAATAAACGTTGTCCTGCTTCCTGTGTGGCTCAATGAAAACATTAAAACGCAGATCTGTTGTAGTCAGCGGTGGAAATAAATAGCAAAACTGTACAAGCCATAGATTCTAAACCTCACTGAAGTACAGGCAAGTAGGCACTAAACAACTTCCTCCTCCCTTCATTTTAATTTACATATGCTAAATTTCAGTAAATGAGAGACAAAAACAAACCAGCCACAACCATGAGCTAACACGAGCATTATAAAACACAATGACGAGTCGTAAAACCAGCTGTTCTCAACTCGAGTAACTTCACTTGTCTTCTGACTGTTCTGCATTTAAATGAAGAAAATAAGAAATAAATGAATTTGTTTTCAAATTTGTTGGATTTTTAGGCGACTGGTTGAACGCTGGACTCTCGCTTTTCCTTTGCAGTGCTCAAGCCTGGTTTGTGTATAAATGCGAACAGTTTCAACGGGAGGGTCGCACATGCATCAACATGCGTTAACAGGCTGGACAAGCTAAAAACACACACAAACTGAGTGGGACTTCATTCTCTGCAAAGGAAGCCATTACTCCACTTTATCTTGACATAACTAGATAGCTGTTTAGTGCTATAATGATGCTATATTTAGCCTCAAAAGGCTAAATAACGTACAGGTTGCACCATTAAGATATCAAAAATTGACTGAAGTCGAGCTGATTTCACTTGTTTTATGTACTAAGAGGTGTTCACTGTGTTTCATATCATTACTCCACCATCAAAAGGGGCGGAGTTACGTGACGATCTGCGTTGGTTTGTCTGTCTGTCTGTCCGTTAGCAACATTACTCAAAAATGGACATTTGTATTTTATTTGTTTTTAGATACTTCATTGATCCCAAGGGAAACTTAAGAAAAGAAGTTTTTAGCGCGTCTATTGTGTATTTTCTGATTTTATTTGTCTTGTTCTGGATGTATCGCACTTTGGTTCAATCTGTGGTTGTTCAAATAAAGCTGGACTGGATTGGAGACGAGGTAGAAAGCAGCATAGAATAAAAATACTCTCCTACTTTGGAGTTGAAGTGTTTTGATGATGCGGAACCACTGATTTATATCTTCTAACTGTATAATTTGTCTAGTTTAGTGCAGGAGCAGACATGACTTGGAGCCTCATGGTCCACTGAAAACCTGAACAGTGCTGTCACAACTGCAGCGTAATGAGTACAAAAAGGCTTTTGCAGCTTCTGAAAGGCTGGAAAAAATAGCGGAGAATGTATCTCGCAGTTGCATCTTTGAAGAGGAACTGTGGAGAAACATCTGGGAACAGTTCACGCTCTACTGGTTTCTCTTCCATTCTAAATAGCGGCTCATGCGAGTGGGAGAGAAGAGCAAGATAGAGGGAGGTCAAAGGACCAACAGGTAACTCAGCGTGTTGGTTCATTCACAAAACAACGCCGCTATGCCAGGTAGGAGCCATATCGAGTGCTTTTTATCCCCCCCTTTTTTAGAGAGCGACTTTGATGTCGCAGCTCCATGGATGGAGAGAGGGAGAGCAGCTCCTTTGGAGATTTCTGAGAATAGGCCGCTTTATTTCTGTCTGCCTCTTTGCGGGTGTGGAAAGGGAAAAATGGACTGGAGCAGAGAGTGAAGAGAGTCAGCCAGACAAGAGATCAATGCCCGGCTGCAGCACAAACAGCAAGAAAAATAAAGTGTTTTTCTTTGCTGTTAGGCAGCTGTAGGTGTGCAGCTTTGGTGACCTTGGCAACTGGCGGCGGAGCAGAACATTTGATTGGTGTGTGTGTGTGTGTGTGT
This sequence comes from Acanthochromis polyacanthus, assembly GCF_021347895.1. Taxonomy (NCBI): domain Eukaryota; kingdom Metazoa; phylum Chordata; class Actinopteri; family Pomacentridae; genus Acanthochromis; species Acanthochromis polyacanthus. Next base: position 25,879,714 of record NC_067134.1, on the reverse strand, counting down.
GTGTGTGTGTGTGTGTGTGTGTCACATGCAGAGGAGGTCCAGATGTTCAAATGGAAAGTCGATATATTTTTACTTACACGCCACATCTAGAAAAGGCTGCGTTCTTTGAAATAAAAGCTGCTTTGTCCTCCTTTTCAGCAGTTATTTGTTCACACAATAACCCTTTTTTTTTTTAGCAAAAGCTTTTTAGCCTGATGAGTCAGACACTTTTGTCAGTTGATCATGGCGTGATACACGTCTGGGCTTCCAGCAATTTCACCCGTGGGTGCAACCGCAGCTCAGCCACGCGCAGCGGGTAATTGTCCAGGTGTGCGCCGGCAGCTGTTACGGCAATTACTCTGAATTGTAGGGAAAGAAAGAAGCGAACTTTGTTAAGCTGCTCTGGTTGACATTTTTCTAACCTCTCACTTAAGCTGCTGTCAGAATCACGGGATGATTCAGAGCCTCGGCGTGTCAGTCCACTATCAAACAAGAGGCAGTAAATTAACAGCCGCATTTATCACATTTAGTCTTGAAACGACCTCGGCAGTCTATAAATCACCGTCTCGTTCACACGTGGAGCCACTGGGGAGACGGCCGGCGACATTTACTGGCCTTTACTGTCGTTTTTTTGTGCACATTTTGAAGCAAAACGAGCTGGACTGTCATCTAACACCACAACAAAACGCTGCTGCTTTCCGATGACAGACTGCTGTTGCGTCAGTAATCGTGTCACTCAGGGGTAAACAGACGGAGCCCACACAATCGATTCCACAGCGTCATGACCTCCTTTGAGATCTCTAAAAATTGGGAACTTTTCTGGCTGAATCTTTGTGGCTCTTTGCAGCCTTTGAGAGTAGAGGAGTTTGATGCTGCGACTCTGGTTTTATAAAGAATTTTCAGATTGTCAAGTCATGTCATAATTGTCTTATTTATGACAAATCTAAAAAGATAAACCTCCATCTACAGCCACTCCTTTTAAAACACATGAACAGTCGTGGCCAGAGTGCATCGAGAGGAGAGGCGTCACCGTAACCTTCTTACTGCTCACCAAAGTACTCGTTAAATACTAATAGTGGTTTCCAACCGATCGAAGCCTGTTTCCGCCACTTGGAAAAAAAGTCAAATGCAATCTCATAATTATGACTTTGTATCTCATAATTATGAGATAAGTCATAATAATGAGATAGAAAGTCATAATAATGAGATAAAAAGTCATAATTACGAGATAGAAAGTCATAATTATGAGATAGAAAGTTAACATTATGAGATATTAAGTCATAATTACAAGATAGAAAGTCATAATTATGAGATACTAAGTCATAATTATGAGATAGAAAGTCATAATTACGAGATAAAAAGTCAAAATTATGAGATACAAAGTCATAATTACGAGATAGAAAGTCATAATTACGAGATACTAAGTCATAATTATGAGATCGTAAGTCATAAATATGAGTTAGAAAGTCATAATTATGACTTAGTATCTCATAATTATGAGATTTTTTTTTTCCCCAAGTGGCGGAAACGGACTTCCATACCAACCCTTTTGGTTACTTGCAAAAATCAGTGCAGTCTGAGTCACATGTCAGATGTTTGAGTTGTTTTCTTTTATTTTTATCTCAATTAGTGTTCAAATAACCCAATATCTCACCTAAAAACAAGAGGAAAAGGTCACAAAACTAAGAATCTCTGCTTTCAGTGTACACAAAATTGTATAAATAGGAGTTTAAACCAGCTCTAATTATGTCATATATAATAAAAAAAATCAGTGAGAGGTAAGAAACCAGAGCTTTAAGCTACATTTGCTGCTAATACTTGTGTTCTTTTACTTCAACAGGATTTCATGCTTTCATACTTCTATTTAAATGCAGTGTTTTACTTAATTAAAAGGATGGGAATAGTTGTGACTGTTAACATCTCTTATTAAAAAAGGTCTGTTTGCCTGGAAGTTTAGACAATAACGTGTGAATGCTTTTTTTCCCTTTATACGCCTACAGAACAACGTACAGCGAGTTTTCCCTCATTTTAAACTGTGTGATAATTAGATAACTATACATAGGTTAAATATCTTTCTGAGGAGACCAAATACCAACCAAATGAATGCATGTGCTTATCCCCAGAAGGCCATCAGTGCAGTATGTGCACATATAGATATAGAAATCTGCTGAACACTAGGCTGGACCAGACAGTGAAGGAGGAACATACTGTCTTGTTTTCATTACCGAAAATATGAAAACGCTGCAGTATTTCCAATCAAACAAACCTAAACAAACGAACCCACCCGCTTCCTCCCACATCCCTCTGTCTGTCGATCTGGCTCTCCCTCTGTTTCTGCTGTCTGTCAATAAAGAGACGGCGGCGTTTCCAGTCTGCAGACAGCTTCTCCCATCAGGCCTCATGACTGACGCTGGAACTCTGGTGCATGCGTATGAATACAAGTGCGCTAATAGACGATTCCTGGCTCGTCCTTTAATGTGTCCATCAATCCATTTGACCGTCTAAGCTGCATAAATATCTTTAAAGCAGCCGCGGATTGCGATGCACAAACGTCGCACTCAATAACCGGAATCGCTGAGGCTCGACGGCGTCTACGGGCGGCGATCAGTTTGGGTCCACTGTAAAAAATCTCAACCACCATTTAACGAGACGCCACAGACACTGGTGTGGAGACAGGTTAGCTAAACGTCCTTACTAATATCATTTAACCCTCCTGTTGTCCTCATTTACAGGCACCAGAAAATACAGTTTCCTTGTCTGAAAAAAATCCAAAAAATTCTGCAAAAAAAAATTCCCCAAATTTCTGAAAATTTGCAAAAACTTCAGGAAGAGAATTCCAATAACTCCTTCAAAGCTTCCCTTAAAAATGTTATAAAAATACCCCAAATTTGGCAAGAAAATTCTTGCAAATATTTTCAAAAAATGAGCAATAATCATCCCAAAACATCCTAAAAATATCTAAAGTGATTCCATATATATATCAGTAAAACTTCTAATATTTTCTTTAAGAACATTCACATAAAAATCTATCAAAATCCAGCGAAATTTGCTGGAAGAAACATTTTTAGCATTTCTTTTTTTTCCACCCAAAAAAATTTCAAAGATTTCCCAAAAATTATGAAAATGTTCAGAACCTTCAGGAAGAAAATTGCAACAATTCCTTCAAAGTTTCCCCAAAAATCCCCAAAATTTGGCAAGACAATTCTTGTAAATATTTTCAAAAAATTAGTACAAATCGTCACAAAAAAAATATCTAAAGTGATTACATATATATCAGTGAAATTTCTGATATTTTCTTTAAGAATATTCACAAAAAATTCCTTAAGTTTTATTTTTTTTAAAAATCCTCAAATTTGGCATGGATTTTTTTAATTCCCCAGATTTATAAAAAATTTGCCTTAAAATTTGTATTTTTTTTTTAAAAGCCCAAATTTGGCAGGAAATGAAATTAAAGAAATAAAAAAAATCTAAAAATTGAGAGTATTTTCAAAAAATGAATAAAAATCTTCCAAAAAAATCCTAAAAATATCTAAAATTATAACATACGAGTAAAATTTCTAATATTTTCTTTCAGAACTTTCACAAAAAAAAATCAACCAAAATCCAGTGAATTTCGCTGGATTTTGGTTGATTTGTTTTGTGAACATTCTTAAGAAACATTTTGATGAGTTTGACACGTTTGCCTGAGATGTTTCAAAACTGTCTGACTTTGAATCTTTATCATGTAAATAGTTTAGTTTGCTCCCGTTTCTGCCAGCTGCTAAACTCAGGTCTATTCACAGCAGAGATGAAGATGGTTCCTATAAATTCCTGTTTCAGCTCTCTTACTTATAAACGAGCCAAAATGCTGCTGCTAAGCTTCTCACCAAGCCTCACGTAACTCCGGTTCAGATGCTTTTTTTCTTCCACAGTAGCTTCCCATCACATTCAGAAACGAGATTCTTTTGATTATGCTCAGAGTCTAGATTAAAGAGCGACTGCAGCTATAAAACAAGTAGGAATGTGAGGTCTCAGATCAGGGTTTGTTGTCGGTTTCTCGCTACAGGCTCAAGACAAAAGGAGGCTGTAACTCCAAAACTTTAGGACTCTTTCATTCCCTCTAGACTTAAGATCAGTGGTCACTGGGGACATTTGTTGTTGGTTGTCTGGATTTAACATCTATTGCTCTCCCTTTTGTTTGCCTTTTTTCTTTTTAGGACACTCCATGACATGTTCTCTTGAATGCTGTCAATAAAATTCATAAAAATTAGACTCCCTTTGTCCAAATATGGCTTTCCAAAGTGTGTTTTTTTTGTTGAGTATACATTTACAATTAATGATTATCACTTTAAAGACACTGTGTTCCAACTAAACATGAAATGAGGCCCACAGGAACAGCAGCAGAAGTTTTTCAGTTCATTATTTTTTTTATTACAATCAAATTCGAAAAAAAGTCCAGTTCTGCAAGTGGCCTCTTTTAAGTGTCTAATAATCTGTGGAAACCAGAGAACAGAGCCCAAAAAAACATGTTTTTATTTTACAAAAATTGTGAGATGTTTATGTTTTTTTAGTGGCTGTTCTCACCCTAGAAATGGAGAAAACAAGGCAAGGTTTGCATGAGTGGATTTTAATGCAAAAATAAAAAAATATTCCTCAACCTATTTAAGCCTGACCCATCAAAAATACCCAGGAAATTTTAGGGGTTTTTTGGAACTGAGATGTTTATTAACCCTTTTAAATCCAATGCCATTTTGTTTATGATACATTTTTCTGTCACAATTGATTCTTTGGGCAGTTCTTGCAACTTTTTGCTCACAACAATGTTGCTTTTAGAAACAAAAACTAATTGTGTCCTTTTTATCATGTTGATGAGATACAGGCCTCAGAAACTCATGTATCAAATATGATACAAATGATTATATAAGTAGCTGTAATAAGTATTTCTGTCATCTAAGCAAAGGCAGACAAATGACAACAAAACAGTAACAGTGTGAAAGTAAACAGTGAGTGAAAGCTGCATAATGGTGGAGGCAGGTCAATAGAAAAAAGCATCTCACAGCCTTTATTGTTAGACTAACACATCATGAACTGATGCTGCTTTGGTGTGAGACGGCGCGGCGGTAAACAGCATGTTGATGCTCGGTATCACACAGCACATCCTCGCTGTAACTCCAGGTGTCCTGGTGAGAAGTTTGGGGTTTATTTTCTCCCTCTGATTGTCACTTTTTAACGCAGACAAAAGGCAGACAGAGCGCTGCACTCGAGCGCCTCAACAACCACAGCTTTAAAGAATGCTTACATCAGTGGAACAACGGGAGAAATCCGTCACAGCTTTGTGGCGTTTCAATATTGTTGCTCATTTTTCATCAGCAGCAGCAGACGGGAGATAAGAAGCGATTCATATTCTGCAAATGATCAGATCTGAACTGATGCACTGCAAAAACTCAACGTCTTACCAAGTCTGTTTGTCTTATTTTTAGTCAAAATGTCTCATCCCACTCGATTTAAGATAAATTCACTGAACAAGTGACATTTCAGCAAGATGGAGGGACTTGTTTTAAGTCAAACAACTTTTAAAATATCTTGTTTTAACCCTAGTGCCGTCCTGCAGGTCCAAATTGACCCATTTTAAAGTTTAAAAAAGGGGAAAAAATATCTATTCTCAGTGAAAATTTCCACATTTTCAAAACTTTTGGAAAACTTTTGAACATTTTTTGGTGGAAAAGAAATATTAAAAGAATATTTTTTTAAGAACATTCAGGAAAAAAAATGCAACCAAAATTCTCTGGATTTTGGTTGATTGTTTCCTAAATATTCTTAAAGAAAATATTAGAATATTTACTAATATATATATGGAATCACTTCCCGATATTTCAGTATTTTTTCGAAAGATTTTTATTCATTTTTTGAAAATATTTACAATTTTTAGATTTTTTAATTTTTTTTTTTTTGCCAAATTTGGGGATTTTTTTTAAATAAAACTTGATGGAAACTTTTAAGGAATTTTCTTTCTGAATATTTGCAAATTATTTTAAATTTGGGGAATTTTTTTTACTGAATTTTTGGATTTTTTTCAGACACGGGAACAATATTTTTTGGTGTCTGTAAATGAGGACAGCAGGAGGGTTAGTACATCTCAAATTAGGAGTTTACATGAAAGCGAAAATCTACTTTTTAATGAAAAACTACTATTTTTTTTTATCATGTCTGGCTTATTTTAAGACACTTAAGCTTGACAATATTGGTAAAATAAAGGTTAAAATAAGTTTTCCAGCTAATTTTAAGATCTCAATATTTTAAATATCACATCTTATTTCAAGAAATCTTACCAAACCATTTTTCACTTGTTCTACTGGCAGATTTTTCACTTATTTCAAAGTAAAAGTTCCTTTAAAAAAGCTTTTTTTCTTCATTTTAGAGGGGCATTTTTTTTTTTACAGTGTAATATCATAAGTGGGGTTGGAGAAATGTCAGAGCAAGCCTTAAAACAGCAATACTGTCACCACCCTGGGAGAAAGCGACTCCTAATTGATTGAAGCCTTGAAGATGCAGAGCAGTGGAGCCTTGAGCTTGACTGCACTGTCATGTCTCTCCACAGCATGTTGACGGGCAGCTCTGCTGTCCTGTGGACGCTGAGGAGCTACAGCACCGTCCACAACCGAAAATCATTTGATCAGAGAGTGATGGCAACTCAGCTGGAACTGTCGACATGCTGTCTGCCCGACGCGTTCACTGCTCGCTTGACCACCCACAGAAAGGCCCGGCCTCCTCCCGAGTGCTGATTATTTCCACATGAAAGTGAATTTGAGGAGGAAGACGTCATCGAAAACGAAAAGGTGATAAAGTGGACGCTGCACTGGAAAAAATGCCCCTCTCAAAACAAGAAAAACAATCATTTCAAGGAACTTTTACCTTGAAATAAGTGAAAAATCTGCCAACAAAACAAGTGAAAAATGGCTTGGGAAGATTATCTGAAATGAGATGTGATATTTAAAACACTGAGATCTTAAAATTAGCTGGAAAATCTTATTTTAAGCTAAATTTTACCAGGATTGTCAAGCTTAGCTGTCTTAAAATAAGCTCGATATGCTTAAAAAAAAGTAGTTTTTCACTCAAAAATAGATTTCGCTTTCATGTAACCTCCTAATTTGAGATGTAAAAACAAACCTGCTGTTTTCATTTACAGACACCAAAAAATATTGTTTCCTCGTCCGAAAAAGAATTCAGCAAAAAAAATCCCAAAATTTCTGATAATTTGCAAAACTTTAAGGAGGAAAATTTCCCTTGTTTCCCTTGAAAGTTATACTTTTAAAAATGAGTAAAAATCTTCCAAAAAATCCTAAAAATATCTAAAGTGATTCCATATATATCAGTAAAACTTCTAACATTTTCTTTAGGAATATAACAAAAAAATCAACCAAAATCCTGTGAATTTCGCTGCATTTTGGTTGATTTGTTTGTGAATGTTCTTAAATAAAATTTTTTTAACATTTCTTTATTCCACCAAAAAATTTTCTAAAACGTCCCCAAATGTTGAAAATGTGGACATCAGAAGTTTCACCGTGAAAATCCTTTTTTTCCCCACATTTTTAAACTTTAAAACGGGTCAATCTCACTCACAGGACGACACGAGGGTTCAACTTATTTTGAGTTTTCTTGTAAAATTCAACTCAAAACAAGATAATCTCAAGATTGTTTGACTGAACAAGATATTTAAGATGCATTTTCTTAAAACAAGTCCCTCCATCTGCTGAAATGTCACTTGTTAATTGGATTTATGTTAAATCAAGTGCAATGAGACATTTTTGACTAAAAATAAGACAAACAGACTTGGTAAGATTTAGAGTTGTTGCAGTGTGTGGTTTTAATTCCTTTTGCTTTATTTTGGTCTCCGGGTTTTCTCGATCAGCTGGCCTTTTCTTGTGTCAACACATTATTTTTGTAAATACAAGAACCAAACGAGGCTTCACAGCTTTATCTAAGCGACAGGGAAGCGGCTGAGACGGCTGAGATACGAGCGTCTCAAAGAAGCCGGGAGTGGCGGTGGATGGTACGGGTGTGAGACCTGCTTAAAATTCAAAATGGGGAACTACAGAGCGAAGCTGTCAAGAAGCAGATGTGCGGAGGAGTCGGGTAATGCAAGAGAGAGGGAGCAGAGACGAGCCAAGAAAGAAAGCAACCCTGCTGCAACCTCCAGAAATCCAGCTGAGCCGAGGTAAGCTCACCTGCCCAGGTCTTTGGAAGTAGAAAGCAGCTGAGATGAGATGGAGGAGGAGAACATCAGATGCAAACACAGATTAACATGTGCAGGTGAAGGACTTTTTTGAAGATCCGACCCTCGCTTTCTGAGTTATGTCCTCAGGCTACCCCCATCCTAGTCTGCATTTCTGTTTCTCTGTTTTCTCCTTCACCTTTAGTCTTAGAATCTCAGTGTGTTATAATAATAATTTTAGCTGTCAAATGCAGAAAGACTTAAGATTTCATCTGTTGAATTTAATTTGTTTCTTTGGGCCTCTAGTTCACAAGGAAAAAGCTTCATGTTCATAATGTAACTCTGCTGAAACCTCTTTTTTCCCCACATGGGTCAATTTATAATTGAGGGATTTTTGAAATCCATTGGATTTATCTTGCATACATTTTTATTAAAGGTAAAAAAAAATAATGTTTTTTTTTATGTTCATTATGATCATGTCTTTACACATTCCACAATTAATTATGATAGAAACAATCATTTATTTACAAAAAATGACTGGATATCACTAAAATGTGTAACTATGTTACAAAAAGTCTCACAATTATACACTGACCCATCCAGAATGATTTGAAAATTATCCATATTACGGAAAATTAGTTCAGAATGACATGAAATTTGCCCTAAATGACTCGAAAATGATCCCAAAGACACAAAAATTATCCAAAACTACAGGAAACAATCCAAGCTGACAAAAAACTTGTTGAAATTGACAAGAAAATTGTCCAAAATGACTTCAAATGATCCTTAATTACAGAAAATTAGTCCAGAGTGACTTGAAATTTGTCCAAAACTACTCAAACATTATCCCAAAGACACAAAAATGATTCAAAATGAAGAGAAACGATCCAAGCTGACATAAAACTTGTTGAAAATGACTTGAAAATTGTCCAAAATGACTTAAAATGATCCCTAACTACAGAAAATTAGTCCAGAATGACATGAAATTTGTCCTAAATGACTCGAAAATTATCACAAAGACACAAAAATGATACAAAATGACGGGAAACAATGCAAGCTGACATAAAACTTGTTGAAAATGACTTGAAAATTATCCACAATGACTCAAAACCACTCGAAAATTGTCCAAAAGGACTCGAAAATTCTTCAGAATTACTTGAAAATGATCCACAATTACGGAAAATTCGTCTAGAAAGTTTGTCTTGTTGAAATTGACAAGAAAATTGTCCAAAATGAGTCCAAAATCATCCGGGTCAATACATAATTGAGGGGCTTTTGAAGTCTATGGGATATATCTTGCATACATTTTTATTAAAAGTTAAAATATTAATGTTTTTACGCTCATTATGATCATGTCTTTACAAATGCCATAATTATTTATTATGGAAACAATCACTTATTAATAAAAAATGACTGGATATCACTAAAATGTCAACTAAATAACCGACCCATGACAAAAACGCCTCTGAAGGAAGTGTGTTAATTCCAGATCACATGACCTGCTCCACGTTTTCTGTCTTGTTTTTGTCGTTTTGTGCTCTAGTTTTGTTGTTCTCTGCCTCCTTTATGTCGTTTTGTGTCCTGTTTTTGTCGTTTTGAGTCTCAGTTTTGTCATTTTGTGTCTCAGTTTTGTCGTTTTGAGTCTCAGTTTTGCAGTTTTGTCATTTTGTGTCTCAGTTTTGTCGTTTTGTGTCTCAGTTTTGTCGTTTTGTGTCTGTTTTGCTGTTTTGTGTCTGTTTTGCTGTTTTGTGTCTCAGTTTTGTCGTTTTGTGTCTCAGTTTTGTCGTTTTGTGTCTCAGTTTTGTCGTTTTGTGTCTCAGTTTTGTCGTTTTGTGTCTCAGTTTTGTCGTTTGGTGTCTGTTTTGCTGTTTTGTGTCTGTTTTGCTGTTTTGTGTCTCAGTTTTGTCGTTTTGTGTCTCAGTTTTGTCGTTTTGTGTCTCAGTTTTGCAGTTTTGTCATTTTGTGTCTCAGTTTTGTCGTTTTGAGTCTCAGTTTTGTCGTTTTGTGTCTCAGTTTTGTCATTTTTTTGTCTCAGTTTTGTCATTTTGTGTCTCAGTTTTGCAGTTTTGTCATTTTTTGTCTCAGTTTTGTCGTTTTGTGTCTCAGTTTTGTCGTTTTGTGTCTCAGTTTTGCAGTTTTGTCATTTTTTTGTCTCAGTTTTGTCATTTTGTGTTTCAATTTTGTCATTTTGTAGGATACAAAAAGCCCACATCCAACGTCTGACTGACACCGATATTGTCTAGAGGAGAATATATTTACTGACTGTTGATCCATTTTCAAAGAGCACAAACCCAAGAAACTGCGATTAAAAACCAGACGTCCATCTTTAGTTTTTAGCTACACAACAAATAAAGGATTATTACCAACACTCGTGTGTCCTCGTCCTCAAATAGCTGTGAATAACGACCACAGCGATCTGCTTTGTGTTTTCATTTGGTCTAATTCTGGACCGCACCGCTCAAACGTCACAATCAGAGGAATAATGGCAACAAAAAAAACTATTCTTGGATGCTTCGGCGCAGCTTGGAGTTAATTAGACGGACACAATTAGGGAAACTGTAACCTGGGAAAGCACTTCAAAGGTGAAAGTTTTGGGTCGGATGAGGCGACAATTACTGCACTCGTACCTTGTTCTGCACACGGGCGAAACTATCCGACTTAAGTACGATCTGCCGCCCTAATTAGCCTCATTAAAATCCAACAAATGCAAATGTCCAATTAATTCTGTGCATCTATCCTCCTGACTCTTGTTAACGCAAACCGTGAACAAAAGGACGCGCAGGTCTCGGACACAATGTAGGGTTTTCTAGACCGCGGCCTTGAAGGGGCAGGAATGAAAAAAGTTTCTGATTGTGTTTCCTGCGTGGAGGTAGGCGGCGTCTAACCGCGGGTCCAGCTGGCAACCATCAGAGACAATAGGAGATGAAAAGCAGAGACAAGAATTCATCCTTTTGATAAGATTCTCTCCAATACACCTGCTGCCAGAAATGCCATTAAATGTCAGCTGTCTGTTCGCGGCCCGACAACACGCGCTTTTCTTTTTAGTCTCCGTTTCACCTTAAAACGCAGACGGAAGGTCGAGCGGCGGAAGATCAGGGCCGGAGCCGGTCGCGGGGAAATGAAGCAGCTTTTTCTTTAATGGCATTCACAGAGAGAATATAATGGGGAAGAGCGAGAGCACAGAATGGCTGGCAGACTACTCGGCAGCTTCGCATTCACAGCATTTGCAGCGGGCGCTAATGCATGATGGGATGCCACAATAGGACTGTTGGTCGTGTTGCTTTTGTTTCCGTTGGGTCAAACAGAGTTGAATAAAGGAACTGGGGCGCGTGTCGTCTTTATGCTCCTGTTGTTCCCTGAAAACTCGCCTCCAAATTTAACCGGCGGCCCTGCTTTCGGTTAACAACTTCTGTGATGCTTTCAGGGTGTCTGCATGAATCATCGCTGTGTTAAACCTCCTCTTGTCCTCATTTACGGGCACCAAAAAATATCATTTCATTGTCTGAAAAAAATACAAAAATTGTGCAAAAAAAATTCCACAAATTTCTGAAATTTTGCAAAACCTTCAGGAAGAAAATTCCAATAATTCCTGAAAAGTTTCCCTTAACCCTCGTGTTGTCCTTACCAAAAAATGTTGTTGTCTTGTCTAAAAAAAAAAGTCCAAAAATTCAGAAAAAATTCCCCCAAATTTATAAAAATTTGTAAAATCTTCAAGAAGAGAATTCCTGAAAAGTTTCCTTCAAAAGCTTTATTTAAAAAAAAAATAAAAATCCTCAAATTTGACAGCAAAATTCACTGGATGTTGGTTGATTTTTTTCTGAAAGTTCTTGAACATTTTTTAAAAATTTTTTCCACCAAAAAATGTTCAAAAACTTCCTAAAAAATTTTTGAAAATGTGGAAGTTTTCACTGTGAAAATATTTTTTTTCCCTCACATTTTTAAAACTTTAAAACGGGTCAATTTGACCCGTAGGATGACAGGAGGGTTAAAAGTTTTATTTAAAATAAAATAAAAAAAAATTGGCAAGAAAATTCTTCTAAGTATTTTCAAAAAAGGAGTAAAAATCTTCCAAAAAAATCCTAAAATATCTAAAGTGATTACATATATATATCAGTAAAATTTCTAATATTTTCTTTAACAACATTCAAATAAAAATCCAGCGAGTTGAATGAATAAATAAATCCAGTGTAGACATTGTTAATGTGCTAAATGACTATTCTAGGTGGAAATGTTTAATGGAATATCTCCATAGGGGTACAGAGGAACATTTCCAGCAACCATCACTCCTGTGTTCTAATGCTACATTGTGTTAGCTAATGGTGTTGAAAGGCTCATTGATGATTAGAAAACCCTTGTGCAGTTATGTTAGCACATGGATAAAAGTGGGAGTTGCCTGTCTGAGTGACCCCAAACTTCTGAACAAGAGTGTACATTTTAAGATTTCTCTCTCTAATGAGAAAGGCTGCTTTAGTCATTTATGTGAACTGCTAAATCAACACCATCAGTTGACATGTAACGCGATCAATTACCAACCAATAAACTGACTCAACGACCAAACACATGACCTGAGCGTCCTTTTCGTTCAATCTCGCCCTGGCAGGAGGGTCTCAGAGTCACCTGTGAGCCCTGAGGCAGGTGAGGAGCAGCTGGATGTGTTTTCCAGGTATTAGTGAAGGTTCACTGGAGTAGAGCACCAGAGGACAGGAGAGCTCACACACCACCAAAAAATGTTCTGAGAATGTTCTGAAAGAAACATTTGTAACATTTCCACCAAAAAATGTTCTGTGAATGTTTTGAAAGAAACATTTGTAACATTTCCACCAGAAAATGTTAAAAAATGTCCCCAAAATGTTGAAAATAATAATACATTTTATTATTATTATTTTTATTAAAATATGGACATCATAAGTTTAATTTTTTTCACACATTTTAAAACTTTAAAACGGGTCAATTTTGACCTGCAGGACGACACGAGGGTTAAATAAAATATTAAAAATTTTACTGATATATATGGAATCACTTTACATAATTTTAGGACTTTTTTTGGAAGATTTTTATTAATTTTTTAAAACATATTTACAAGAATTTTCTTGCCAAGTTTGGGGGATTTTTTTTTTTAAATAAAACTTTTAAGGGAAACTTTTAAGGAATTATTGGAAATTTCTTCCTGAAGATTTTGCACATTTTCAGAAATTTGGGGAAATTTTTTGCTGACTTTTTGGATTTTTCTTCAGGAGGACACAATATTTTTTGGTGCCTGTAAATGAAGACAACAGGAGGGATAATTGATCCAGACTAATACAGAATTGATCGGTTTTCAGTCAAATAATAAAATTGTTACAGAGAGTGCTCACAGTATTTTTCCTTTGTGCTGGTGGAGCTTTCCCTAGCAGCAAGTGAACACGTCCACGGCTGTCAGAAACACCCCTGACACATGGAGAATGAACCGATAGCAGGTCAGTTTGTCAGGGAGGTCTTGCTCAATATAAAGGTCAGCGGAGCAGAGAGGGAAAAAATGACATGAGGGGCGTTGGGAATACTGGGAGAAACGTCTTGAGTGATCAGAAACCATTTCGATGTTGTAGAGAAACACCTCCGGAGAGCCCGTCTGTTCCGACTCTCGGAGCACCGACTTCCCAAATTGACAATTTCCTCAAAGTGTTAGGCCTCAAAGATGAGAGGCTGCTTTTATCTGGGGTGGCTGAACAGGTATTTACAGAGACGTGTCCATTTGCAGACAGTTTGAGCGACTCCCAGGAAGAAATGAAAGCAGACAGAACTAATATCTCAGCTGGAAAGAGGCGAGGAGGAACATTTCTCATGTGTGGGTACATCTGAACTAACCAGGGGAGTTAAATCATTTGTTTTACCAGCTGACATTAACATGATCAGGGCGGATATACCGGCTGGTTAGAAACTACAGCGGGGATGATGAGACAGAACGTCTGGACAGTGAAAAGAGAAGCTGCTCCTCCCTCTAGTGGTTCACTTTCTGCACAGTTCTGTTTAAAATCCACGACATGAGCTTCCTGTATGCATGCGACGGCAAAATCCAAGTGTCTTTCACGAGTAAATAAACAGAAATGCACTCATCTGTGTCACTATTCTTGGGAGGAAAACACAAAAATGTGGTGAAGTGATGTGCAAAAGCGATCATAAAGTAAAATACCGGATTGTTCATTGTTCTCTTGTCATTTTATGTCTCATTTTTGTCATATTTTGTCTGACTTTTGCTGTTTGTCTAATGCTTTCGTCATTTTGTGTCTCCTTTTTGTGTTTCCGTTTTGTCTCGCTTGTGTTTTTCGTCTTATTTTTGTCATTTTGTGTTTTGCTTTATTGGTTCTGTTTGTTTGTGTCATTTTTGGTCTCATTCGGAATTATTTGTCTCGTTTTTTTTCGTTTGTCCATTTTTTTTGTCATTTTTTGTCAATTTCTTGTCTCTATTCTGTTTTGTTTCATCCCAATTGTCTATTTTTTTGTCATTTTGCATTATATTTTTGTAATATTTTGTCCTTTTTTGTCTGATTTTTTTTTGTCATTTTGATCATAAACTAAAATACTACATCGTTCAGTTCCAGATAGCTGTGACTAAATGTTGTGTTCCTTTGTAGACACTCTGATCTGGAAGTTTTAATGTGTAAAAGATAAACTGAGGCTGAATGTTGTTAAAACTGATTTTTTTTTCCTTCAGAAATTTCAGGATGTTTGTGAGATTTTGTAAAAAGAAAATTCCTTAAATGTGAACATTTTCAGAATGTACTTTTTTGCACTAAAACAAAGGAAACGTGGAGTTGTGGTTATTTATAGGTGTATATATTATGTTTTGATTTTGAGATAAAATTGGTCTGACGGTAGAACCTGAACTGAACTCTGATCTACAGGATTTCTTTTTACTTTATTTGTTCAGGACATACCTGAATTTAACAATATTGTTCAGCTACACTCCAACTGTTCAGGTAAATTGCAAAATAAGAGCTATTTTGATGTCATATGGTGACACCACTTCATAATACTGTTGGGTGCATTTGAAAGCTCCACAGTGCCGTTAAGTGGACATTGGAAAGTGGAATATTTGGTCGACAAACTGCCATGAAAAGTTGCAAAGAGCTTGGAATAAAGTCAGATAAAAACCCTATTTGTGGCATAAAAATGAAACATAAAAGATGAAATGCTCTCCGACAAAAGTGCATTTTAAGACGGGGCCTTAAAAGAGTTCACTGACTCAGCCGGCCTGATTTCCTCGGGGAGATTCTGGAGCTTCAGGACACGACTGCAAACACTCACAAGACAACACGTCTATCCAAAGAAGTATGTACCAGATCAAGAAAGTGCCCAAAGTAAGTCCTTCAAATATATCCTTAAAGGGGTGAAAACACAAGCGATATGATCACGTCTCGTCATTATCAGGGCTATTCTTCAAAATCTTCTCATCAGTACGACAAAACAAGATCCGTCCATGAACCTCTTGACTTGCCAAATCAGTTAATGACATAAAAGCATTTAGCTTCTTGTGATAAAGGCTAAAGGGCACAAATTAACAACCATTTAAATATCAAAAACTGCGGAATTTGACTTGCAGATTACAAAACAGGGTTATTCCAGGATATCCAACTGAACTCATTAAACAAGAGTGCTCTAATTACAACAGTCTGCTCACACTTTCTGCTACGAAGCCAGAGTGTTACTTTCTAACAGACGGCATGTGATTCTTATTTCAGTTGTCAGAAATGATTTGCCATAAAAAAACGTCAAGACTGGACTGCAGAAGAAACTAGAACCTGCTGATGTTTCTTGCATTTTGATTGTATGTGCTTTCTAATTACAGTTTAGTCGGAGCAGCTGCGGATAAATCTATCCAGGTCAGACCAGGCAGTCATTCTGAACCGTGTGAGCCACAGTGGCGCTCTATTTTTCTTGTAAAAAGCAACAAAAAAGGGTTCGACTTACTTTTTCTTCGAAACGCCCAAGGATAATATAAGAAAAACGAACTTTTTTTTCTCTCGACAGACGTCGGAAATGGTCGGAGCCACCCGAATCTTGATCACGCGCCCGGGTCATGACCCGCTCTCGACCAATCACAGAAAAGCATGCTATTTTTACTGCGTGAAATCTCTGAACGGTGTGCCACAAGGCGAGTCATTGAAAAGCGAGAAAAAGGAGGTTTTTGTTGAGTTTATGCTACAGTTGTGAGATATGGTTCATAGTGAGGGTTGAAGAATTGGACATAGGAGGAAAAGAAGGTAGATTGGACATGAAATAAATATTTTTGTGGGTCAAAAAGTTTTGATCATGAACATGTTTCAGGTACAGGTTTTTAAATGACCAAATGCATATATACATGGGGATGTGTCTTCACCCCTGAGTGCCTGTTTTTACGAAAAGAACATTAAATTTGGATCTGAAAGTTTAGCAAAATGATATAGACTCACACTTTGTGATGATATTTATATTCAGGACTTAGACTTAAACATTTCACGTTGCTCAGAGCAGCTGAGGAGGAGTGTAAAAACGATGAAAACAACAACATACATACATACAAGTAGAAATAAAATAGTTAAAATAGAACTGTTTAATTGAGCTTTTTTTTTTTTTTTTTACCTCAAAATGCACCAGAATGCAGGAAAATGACTCCATTTTTTCCGCTATCACTGACAGAAATTTGTAGCTTTTTGTGGCCCATTGTTATTCTTATGAGTGAGCCACAGTGGCTCTTCGTTTCAAATTCCTAGTGCAAGCATAGCCAGGAGAGAAGCGATGCGAGATTGTTCTGGAAAGCTTCACATCATCAATTATTGTGTTGAAGTCGCAGCCAGGAGGTGGCAGTAAGTTCAAGCAACCCAGAGGCAGATCTATGCAGCTGCTGGAGTAAAAAGTCAAAGAGCCTTCATTAAAAACAAAAACATTTTATTAAAGAGGAAGCGGGATGGTTTGCATCCCTATTTTCTATACATTATGTGCTATACAATGTAGAGTACAGAGAAACAGACGGAGCACAGGTGCAGACCCAGGGCCGGTTGGATTTCACTCGTTTCTTTACACACACATGAAGGAAGTCATTGTCAGAAAGCAGTAAAGCGGTCTACGGACCGTACGCAGCACCGATTTGTTTCGCCGACGATAAAAAATTAAATCCGGAGCATCACCACACACGCATTTATGGAAGTGCACGGAGAATCCAGGGCTGATGTTGGAGGATACCTGTTCCTGAAGTCACCGTGGGATGCTGCTGAGGAGGAATACTCTACAAACCTGAAATGTACTGCAGCTTGGTAATGTGCAGGAGGAAACCAGACAAACATCTGAACAGCACTGCTGGAGAACTTTTTAAATGAAAAAAAGCCAACAAAACTACTTGTAGTCTCATTTTTGTGTTGTT
This sequence comes from Acanthochromis polyacanthus, assembly GCF_021347895.1. Lineage (NCBI taxonomy): Eukaryota > Metazoa > Chordata > Actinopteri > Pomacentridae > Acanthochromis > Acanthochromis polyacanthus. The sequence goes on along the minus strand of NC_067134.1, from coordinate 25,862,168 downwards.
GTGTTTAGTTGAATGGGAATTTGAGGGAAGAGGAGGCGCACAAGGTTGTACTTGGGGTAAATCTGGCTTTTTTTTTTTTAGTCTTTAAAACATCTGATCCTCAATTGGAGACCAGATTATGCACAACATTCACGGCTGATTGTATAATTTGATGATTAAAATACAAACAACTTGGTTTCTAACCTCAATGAACATCTCAGTTTTTTTGAAAGAAAACTACAAAAGGGAAATCCAACATGCGACGTCTGAAGCAAAGCAGACCTCACTGCGCAGGTTTGGGTCATAAATGGATTCAAAAATGTTAATTCGCTCATTTATATTCTGATTTGAAAGTATGTGAGGCTTGTGCTGTGGAATTCTAGGAGCTAAATACACCAACAAGAACAAATCTGTAAGTTCTAGCGATCCAGAGCAGAACAGAAATGAGTAAAACTATTAAAGGTTCTATTTCCGTCCTGAAACGATGCTACAGTTCTGAATAAACTCACCTTGAACACCATCTTCAAACCTCACTTAAATAAACTTGTTTTCTTCTTTATAATGTCAGAATAGACTCCTTTTATCAGAAAATAAACCGCTCGAGTTAACATTTAGAACAAATAATCATTTAAACGTGGAAATATTTACACTTTTTTTATAGTTTCTGTGTGTTTATGGAGCGAGAAGAAGTGAGGTTGTTGTGGTTGTGAGGATTGTATTCCTGAACACGATCTCATACAGACATGAAGCTAAGCAGGGAAATGAAGGGAAGAAATGCTTAAATATAAACTAACTAGGGCTGCAACTAACGACGCGTCGACTAATCGTCTGAGCACGATACGTCATCAAAAGCAGAAATGTGCACCCAATGCAACAGAAATCACCATCCGACCGGAGCGTGGAACACGGACGGACATCGGCGCTGTATCGTGCATGTATTATGTATGCATGATGCAGCGCCGATTGCTGTATAGAAAAACACTGACATCCACTCTTACGATAGATCGTGGATGTCCGTCCGTGTTCCGCGCTCCAGTCGGACGGAGATTTCTGTTGCATTGCGCGCTCACTTCCGCTTTTGATGACGTATCGTGCTCAGACGTTGGTCAACGTGTCGTTAGTTGCAGCCCTAAAACTAACCCTTAATGACATTCTTTACATCAGCTGATTCTCCGTTAGGGAGTCGTCTCATGAATCTGATTAAAGAGTAAAGTTTGTGTCTGTATGGTCTTTCTGTGTGTGTGCTGTTTAACTCCACATCTCCTGTATGATTGTGATCAAGCTGACCTAAAAAAACCCTGGATTTTAAGTCGGAGAGTGCAGAGGGACTAGGGTTAGACCGATAAAGCGGTAAACGTTAGCCTTGTGTGTCCAAATTTCGAGAACAAACCTCCAGCAGTGGCAGCTCTCTCTCGAAGAATTGCACCAAAATGGATTTTTAATAACTGCTACAGGTACAAAATTGAAAAAACATCGATATCAAACCCATATATCGGTCGAACCCTAGTGAGAAGATGGAAAAAAAGCCACAGGTGTCGATGTGGAAAGATACACATACATACATACATTTTTGCATAAACTCTATGTACATACATTGGGACTGGATTTTGGCAACCACGCCGAGAAAAAGAGGCTTTGCTTTTCTTTCTTCTCGTTTTAATAAGGCATGCCATGTACGGTGGCCCTGTGTGAGTCGGGGAGCTCAGTCTGACGGCAGCGTTTCTCACCTCCAAAACTCGCTCGCACTTTGCAGGAACCTTGCCGAAGCCGTCCAATCGGGGCGTCCGAAAGTTTATTCCTCAGCCGGCTTCCCTGTGATGTCATCTCTTGGCGACCGTCGCCGCCTGCGATGCCGCGATCGTTCCTCCAAGGCATGACATCATCCCGACGCTTAAAAGTCTGCTATCAGTCTCTGTGATGTCACACCCCCCAGCGCTCCGATGCGAGAAATGTCGTTTGTCAGTAACGTCGCCGTCGTGTCAGATATTTGACATTCGTCGTCCCCGGGTGGCGCCCAGTGAGGCTCGAAGTCTCGGCTCTCGGGCCCTGAAGAGTCAATTACAGCATGGTGTTTAACAAAGATGTGTCAGCGGTTTCTCCACTAAAGAGTCTCTCATTGACACTTACAGCATGTCAGCAACTTCCTAGTGAGAGCAGTTCATTAACCGAAGCTACACTAGACTTGTTTTGGGGGGATTTTCGCTCCTGTCATGTTTTTCCCTCACTGTGAAGTCATTTTTCACAGCAATATAAGGTCCTGAAACTCTGAGGAAACAGTACAAGCACGGATAGATGTAGAGAGCACTTAAAATGCCTTCTTTGCCGTATAAAATTTAACTGAAGACGCTGTACTTCCACACTTTGTGCAAACAGAGTCATGGCTTCACTGCACTTTTCAGGCTGTACAGAACAGTGCAGAAGTTTTTGATTATTACAGAATCTCATTGGAACTACCAAGTGATTTTTGCAAATTATAAGGCAGGTGTGAGATACAGAGATTCTGATAAAAAAATATCACAATTTCACGTTTACATTTGCAGATGAATAGTTAACACTAGTGGAAAGTTTCTTGTGCTTTTCGCAGTTTCTGCCTCATGGAAATGGTGCAATTTGGATAATTTTTTAAAGGACATCATCATTTTCAAACCCCCCAGTGTGTGAGAGAGATCAGAGAGTTAAAGGTCAAGCAAGAATGAAAGACAACAATGAAATTAGACAATTAAAAAAGGTCCTGGAGTGTAGTTTAAACCACGCTGCAATGTTTATCATCATTATGGTGCTTCAGTCTCAGCTGGCTCTTTGCTTCAAAACGAATGCAGTTGCTGAAGTTAGAAACAAATATCAGACTCCAAGTGAAATTGTTCTGCTCACACCGGTAAAAATTAAGCGATGTGTGTGGATTTTAGCATCACTGTTGGCATCAGCATTAAAATGAAACACCAACACTGGCTCAAAATGAAGCCCCACAGGCAGATAATCTACGCTAAAATACTAGAGTTTGCTTATTTTGTCAAGTCAGTGTGCACATTTATATCATGTCTGCACCTGAAAGTGGATCATCACGATATCTGAAAGCAAAACAAAATGCTGATTCCACTAAAGGAGAGACCTGCTGGTGGAAAAATATGTGCACATATCTGTAACTGGAAAGGAGATGGAAAACACTGGTATTCTGTGCATCACCAGTAAAATTCAGTTTGATTACTGGATATCAAACAAATCACATCATGGGAGGATTCAAAGTGACTGAAGACAGCCACTGGATCTGGTCAGCAACAAAGATTTACCGTATTTAAACATTATTTGATTGTTAAGATCACTAATTTCCATGCATTCTGGGGTAAAATAGCTGCTGTTTTTCACATGTTTAGTGACTCTGAAAGCAATAAGTCCGTTTTAGATTATGTCAGCTTTAAAGGGGAACTTTGGTTTTTTTCAACCTGGGGTCTGTTTTCATGTCATTTCATACATGTGAGTGATGGAGAAATGAATTTTCAACATAGCTCCAGTATTTAGCCAGGCAGGCAGCTCAGCTAGCAGCTCGGCTAGCAAAAAGTATGGGGCAACTTGCTCCCCCACGTCAAAGTCCGCCCTAACGTGCTTTTTTCCCCACACTGACCGGCTCGGATAGTCTCAAAGAGTGTCCCATAACATACTAGAGATGAGAAGTGAACGAAAACCTCCACATTACCTGCCGATCGCTCTTTGTTGTGGTCTGTATCCAAATCTCAGGATTTGGATACAGACCACAACAAAACACCGGTTTTGGCACGAGCTCTCGCGCAATTTCGGAACGAGATTTGCGTTCTAGCGTCCTGAGATTTGGATACAGACCACAACAAAGAGCGATCGGCAGGTAATGTGGAGGTTTTCGTTCACTTCTCATCTCTAGTATGTTATGGGACACTCATTGAGACTATCCGAGCCGGTCAGTGTGGGGAAAAAAGCACGTTAGGGCGGACTTTGATGCGGGGGGGCCAGTTGCCCCATACTTTTTGCTAGCTGAGCTGCTAGCTGAGCTGCTAAGCTGCCTGCCTGGCTAAATACTGGAGCTATGTTGAAAATTCATTTCTCCATCACTCACATGTATGAAATGAAATGAAAACAGACCCCAGGTTGAAAAAAACCGAAGTTCCCCTTTAAGAGAAAAGCATAATCATTATTTACTAGATTTCTAAAGACATACAGGGAATGTTTTTATTGGGATCGAGTGTGTCGGATGTGAGCTGTGTGATCCAAACCTGTAGTGCTCGTTGAAGTCCAGTCTGAAGCTGAGGAAGCGCAGACTCTCATCTGAACTGGTCATCAGCAGCACCAGGAACTGCTGGACGATGCTCTGAGAGGAGGAGGAGGAGGAGGAGCACGGGTCAGACAGACACATGGACGAGGTAAATACCTGACATCTGTTCCAGGTGGGTTTGCTTGGGGTGTACCTGGTAGAAGTGGGTGAGGATGCGGAGCTGGGAGCGCATCTTTGGTACGGTTTCCTGAAACTCCTGAACCCTCCTCTTCTCCTCTGCTTCCTGCTCGGCCGTCACTCCCCACTGGCCCTGAATCAGAAGACGTACGTGAATTCAGACAAGCTCCTGCCACTCATTTATCCTCTGTATTCAGCCTCGAAATCCTCTCCTACCTCCTCCTCTCTCTGCTGCTTTTTCTCCTCGTACTGCAGGCGGAGGGTGAGCTCCTCCAGCGCTGAGCGGTAGAGGGAGTCCTGGGCGCTCTGAAACTCGATGATCTGGTCAAATATGGCCCTCAGCTGGTTCAAAAGAGACTGGAGGGACACATGGCCGACAGAGTGGAATAAATGCACATAAGACAGGGGAGAATTACTGTTAAAACAAAGACTCCAGAGTGCGATACCCTGCTGTTGTTGTCGAGCAGGCATCTGGAGATGATGGTGTCCAGGAAGACGTCGTGGGCGGCGATGATGTGGTCGAGGTCCTGAGCCTGCTGCACTTTGTTCCACAGCTCGTCCCAGGAGCACTCCAGCACCTACACACAACGCACAGTTTACGAATCGTGTACGAGGAGGACAGAGCGCTTTTATTAAAAATCAGATATCATAAAGACATAACAGCGGCGTCTTCCTGTCCACAGTCAATACGTTTGTTTTTACCAATTCTTAGAGAAAAAGAAATACTTAAATATTCTCAAATTGCCTAAAAAAAAAAAAACATATAGCTTGAGTGTCTACCCTCTAAGAAGGAGCTTCTGTTGCATTTAACAGACGCAGCAGATTGCCTCCTCCTGTTTTTTGTTTGTTTGTTTTAGCCGATGCTTTACAGCCTGTGCTAATACCAGCCCTGCTAATGGCCTGACCTCAAAGGTGATGTAGTACTGCATTTGGTGGATGAAGTGGACCATCTCGGAGGCCAGGATGTGACACTGGTGCAGCACGCCGGACAGCTCTGGAGGGGAAAACACACGAGGACAGGCGACGTTAACACAGGCAGCAGGACGAATAACGACAAATAAGACGTTTGGTAATGACAAAACAGATCAAAACGGATATTAGAGGTGGGTTTGATGTCATTTCCACATATTATTTAACAGAATTTAACACAGATGTCTCTTTAATTAAAACTTGTGTTAAACAGCCTGATATTTATTGGAACACGTTGCTTTATTTATGAGAATAAAATCGCACTTTTACTGCTTTTGGAGCCCATTTTGTTGTTCCATTTCTGTAGATTGCAGCAATTTTGACATATCAGACATTTGCCAATTTATTCCTCTGAAAAAACAAAAACGAGCAGCAGGTTTGAAATGACGTTATCCTTAAAATTACCACCAAAATCACACAATTTACTCATTCCAGAAACTTGCGGTCTGACTTTTCAACCATAAATAATCTCAGGAAATTTAACCAAATCTGAACTTTAAACTACAATATTTCTACATGTCTGATTAAAAGTTTGCCAAAAAGTGCTTCTATTAAACAGATTATGCAGATAAAACAGACAGAAAAGGTGTGTCCTCGGCACTATTTGAGGGAGCGGTGGACAAGATTGGAAATGTTTGTAGGAAAACACTGGTCGGATGCAGGCAACTGGAAAAATGTTGAAATCCAACTCTCATTTTTTAATTTTCCGTGATTTACAGGATTATAACTGTGTCATACTGCACAGAAAACATGTCTGAGTTCTCTCTCCTTCTAGCCATGGTTGTGCTGCTTCCATAAAGGTGCAGGACTTTATACTGCAATTAAAAAAAATGAGCTCACATCCACAAACTGCTGGAGGTTTAAATCAAACCGCCAGGGCCGTGTTAAATCCAATTAAAGGAATTAAACGTTAAGCAAGCATCCTTAAGAGCAAAATGTGTGGAGAAACAACAACAAACGCTAAAAACTGAAAGCAAAATTAAGCTTCGTTGTAGCTGAGCCGTGTGCTTGTTTACGTACCGGGCATGGTTTTGAGCAGTTTGGCGTTACACATCTGTCCCTTCCAGATGTCAGTCAGTGTGTACTCCATCCTCTTGGCCCTCCACAGGAAGTTAAACACACGCAGGTAGTGGCCCATACACTCCCTTGTAAACACCTAAAACACAACATATTAAATGGACCGTAACACGCATCCAGCTGCATATGAACTGTTTGAAAGAGCCAGTAAGAAACAACAGATTGGGAATCGTATGAGAAAATGTGTGCGTTACCGTAGCAATGGGTCCATCAACATGGTAGTCCAGGCTGAAAACATCCCAACCTGTATCACCAGGAGACACCTGGACAAAACAACAGACAGACAGGGGAGGTCAGTGGAAGTAAAGGACAGATATCTGCACATTTTTCAACTTTTGTATCATGATGATATAAAGCTGTGCAGTATTATCAACGTCCAAGATTCTGTTGTATAAATTAAATGTACGTACAAACAGTGGTGGACGCCCCATACATCTGCATGTATATCACATTAGGAATCACTCTCAGGTCTTCAATTTCTTTTAGTACAATCACAGCCATAATACTAAACAAATTCTAAAAAAAAGGCACTAACAACTTAAAATTGATTGGTTCCATAGAAATAAGAATTTTTGAGTATTCTGTCATTTTGGTAGAATTTAGGTTTGTTCTTGTACACAATAAAACAAAATGAATATCATTTGTTTGAGTCTGTCTAATGCAGCCACACCTTTTGAAACACACAAAAAGATTTTTCCACCAGTATTTCATGACAATATTTGAGACTGTGTGAAATTTTAAGGGTGTACGAAAACTTCTTTCCACCACTATATGTACACTATTATTCAGAAGTTTGGGGTCACTCAGAAAAGTCCTTATATTTTAAAAGAAAAGCATTTTTTTTTCAATGAAGACAACATGAAATTAATCAGAAACATGGTCTAGACATAGTGTGGTAAATGACTGTTCTAGCTGGAAGTGTTTCATGGAATATCTCCATAGGGGTACAGAGGAACATTTCCAGCAACCATCACTCCTGTGTTCTAATGCTACATTGTGTTAGCTAATCGGCTCATTGATGATTAGAAAACCCTTGTGCAGTTATGTTAGCACATGGATAAAAGTGGGAGTTCTCACAGAAAACATGGAATTCCCTGAGTGACCCCAAACATTTGAACAGCAGTGTATATAATTATATAGCTACCTCCAGCAGGCGTACGTCCAGCCTCTTGAGGATCTCTGCGTTGTCGTACTGGGCGTTAGTGGCTCGGACTGCCGTCTCCAAGATACCGGTCAGGTTGTGTTGGTATAAAGTGGTGGCAGGACGCGCTAGCTCAGGTCTGAGAACAAACAATTAGAAAATAAAATCAAACTTCTAACTCAGTGTTCTTTCTAGTAAACCACAGACTTGCACCAAAACAATAAAAGTGTAAAGTCTGCGTGTCTAACTTGAGCAGGTCCATGAGGTGTCTGATGAAGTCTCCCTGGCCCAGCAGCAGGTATCTCCTCATGGCCTGAAGGTGCTCCAGCAGCAGGTAGTTGCGGTTGAGAACGTCCAGCAGGTATTTGCTCGTGTCAAAGTAAGCGGCATCAATTTTCTCCTGAAACGCTCCCTCTAGGTCCGACAGCAGCTCAGCAGCTACGAGACAAACGAAGCTAGCATTATTACGCCGTCAGCTGTGATTATTTGAAAACTGTATGCGGCGTTTAATGCATCTAATGGCTTTATATTAAAGAATTTAATACAGATTTTACACTGAGTTCTTAAAGCATGTACAGGAGTAATTTGAATTAAAATAAAAGCTGCAATGCTATTACACAAAATGAGTACAAAACTAATTCCCAAACAATTATTTGTTATTTTACTTCGACTTTCAAGGTATTTAACCCTGCAAAACCCACTGTTGCAGAAATACAACATCAGTTTATTTTTCTAAATATTATTTCTACTTTATAGATATATATAAATATATTTTGGGTTATTTTTGCTCAATTTCTTCTATATGTGATTTATATATATAATTTTTTTGTTTTTTTCCTATATTTTGGTTTATATATTTTTTTGCTAGCCCGTTGATTTTATTTATTTTTTTGCTATTTTTCCTACATTTGGGTTTATATAATATCTTTTTTTTTGTAAATTTTTTCTATATTTTAGTTCATAATTTTCTGTTTAATTTATTTTTTGCTCATTTTTTCTACATTTGGGTTTATATATCATCATTATTATTTATTTTTTGTTTGTTTTTTGTCATTTTTTTTGATATTTTGGGTCATAATTTTTGTTTAATTTATTTTTGCTCATTTTTCCTACATTTGGGTTTATAGATTATCATTATTATTTATTTTTGTTTGTTTTTTGTCATTTTTTTTCGATATTTTGTGTCATCATTTTTGTTTAATTTATTTTTGCTATTTTTTCCTACATTTGGGTTTATATATTATCATTATTCTTTTTGTTTTGTCATTTTTTTCTATATTTTGGTTCATAATTTCTTGTTTAATTTATTTTTTGCTCATTTTTCCTACATTTGGGTTTAAATATTATCATTATTATTTATTTTTTGTCATTTTTTTCTATATTTTGGGTCATAATTTTTGTTTAATTTATTTTTGCTCATTTTCTTCTATAGCATCATTATTATTATTTATATTTTTATTTTCTTCTATCATTTTTTCTATATTTGGGTATTATAAGGTTAACTAAAATCTTAAAATAGATAAAAAGCAGATATCGCAAAATATTTATTCTAACATTTATTTAGTTTTAAATGCTCCTATGCATGTTTTTGAAACAAGAAAAACAAGGATTTAATGCTTTATTTTTAAATGTTAAATTACATTTTTCGCCTTTTTCTGTGTTAGTTCATTAACTGAAGAAAATGACTGTGTTTCTGACTCTTAGAAAGTGATAACATGTGAATGGACTCAGGGTCAGCTATGATCATATCCTCTTCAGCCCTTCAGCTCAAACAGTAAAAGCATCAGATCAAACTGGTCAGATCAAGTCCGACAGTCTGAATCGATAGAATATGGCTAAGTACACCTCTTTCCTCTCCACAGTCAAAAGAAGAAGGAGGACAAGGCCAGTGAGCGGTAAGAGCATCGATCACTGCCAGTCCACTAGCATGCGTCAATAAAATACTATCAATAGGACAAAAAAAAAAGAGGCTCTCTTTCAGCCAGTGATGTCATTAGTAGGTCTGATTCAATAACAGTGGAAAAAAGCAGCCGCTAAAAACAAAACTAAATTTTATTTCTATGTAAAAGGCCCGTAATGTTGTTACTATTGCTCTTCTGACTTTCAGCATGATGCAGTGAGCTGAATATTGTTTCTACCCAGCATCAAATGTCCCATTACGAGGTGCTACAAAGAAAACAACCCCACGAACATGCAGTGTGACAGACAAACGGAGACTCCTACCATCCTTAGGAGTGTCTGCAGACTTGGACGCTGCTGTGATCTTTCCCGGCGGCGTCCTGTCATGACAAACCTGATGCAGGAAGTTTATGGATTTACCGATCAGCAGAACCTGCAGGGACAAGACAGCGAGTCGTCTTAGCGTCGTTTCGCAGCCGTTTCCCGTCTCGGCTGCGTCCACGAGCAGAAAAATAAAACCGTAACGGCGTGTGCACCTTGCGGGCCTGGTCCATGGTGATGAACGAGGGGATCATCGACTTCCTGAGGGAGTACTTGTCGTGCCACAGACGATCCGTCTTCACGTTGGGATCCGACGCTACAAAGAACTACAAACACACAGAGGTTTCCCCAGCTCGGTTTAGTCGGATCTTAACAATCTGATCAGGCACTTTCACTGTAGTTCTGGATATAATACACTCTAACGGAACCTCACAGTGTCTTAGAATGAATGGGAGTCTAATGTAGCTTTTGACAAGAATGAAGTTAAAGGTCAAACAGCGAACAAGCAGCTCGCTGACAGAGGTTTTCATCCTTTGTCACATTCACTTAGACGCTCCTTTTATTTCAGAGAGCAGCACAGCGGCATCAGCTGGCTTTCTAATGGGACTGCTGAAGGATGTGTACGCCGTCTGCTGATCATTTCCAACTGTCGGGGTCACTTTGAAGCCATCTCTATGAAGCCGTGTCCCAGAAGCCTACATTTTGTGTTTGAAAAATCAGTGTTAATATACCAACAAGCAGATATTTTACACTGTCTGGTTCATAGGACTGGTTATCTTAGTAATAAGGGCACTGGTAGAACCACAACTCAGAGCAGCAGCAGCGGTTTTTAGGTGCAACATGACAAATATGTGCAAAGTTTTGTACATGGCTTGCGAAAACATCATTATGATACAGATAAATGATTATATTCTAACTGCTTTATTTACATTTTAAATAGTGCCACAAAAGAAGGGCAAATATCACATTTACTAACAAGAATAAAGTTCCAGATTTTTAAATGTGGAAGAAAACGTGTTCTCCTAACACACAAATATATGACAACATGGCCACATCATGCTGTGTTGTTTTGCAGCCAGTAGCATCACGTGTATTTAGGCCTTTGAGAGCCAAAACTACAGCTTTAAATGGACTGTACATGTGATCTCCTGGGTAGTTTTGCTGCTAAAAGGTGCCATAATTTCTTAAACACAGCTATTAAAAGTAAAGTCCGGCGCTAAGTAATGGTAAATGCGGGAAACAGAAGCAGTGTTTGTGTGAGGGGAAACAGAAAGAGGGGAAGGGCACGGAGAAGTAAAGGAGACACATCCATCACTGTGGTTTCCATTACACTCCTCTCATCAGTTCTCATTTAAGAGGCTGTCCCAGCTCGCCTCTCTTTCTTCATTTCTGTCGCTCTCCCCTCCCTCCACTTCTCAGTAATGTTCCCTCTCATTGGGGTCAAACATCAGAGCAGCTGAAGAGCTCCAGAACTGAGCTGTAAATTTTCTGTAAAAGCACCTCGGGGAGGCCGGCGTTCGGCTCGCTCATTAAGCTCTGGATGCGCCGCGTTACATCCCGGCTGATTATAATCACAGCTTTTGATTATCGCCGAAACCACACCGGCGTCTGAAGTGTGCGAGACGAGTTCTACTGAAGGAACGGACACACAGAAAAGATCAGAAGGCAGCGTGTACCTCGTGGTAGGTATCTTCCAGCTCCCCGTCGTAGATCCACCTGTAGAGGAAGTTGAGGATGGGGTTCGACACCAGGCTGAGGATGTGCTGAACCAGCGCTCTCATCTGTGGGTCTCCAGTTTTCCCGTAGGCGTGGACCGCCGAAGCCAGCTCGCCTCCCTTACGACCTGAACGACACAGAGCAGGGACATTCGCTCACACCTGATGCTCAAATGCAGCTCTCAGTGCGTCCAGTTTTAACCCTCCTCACGCTCACGCACACCCAGCCCACCTTGGCAGTAGTCGACGAGGGCGGCCAGCGTTTTGAGTCGGACTTTGGGGTCGTACATCCAGACCAGCAGCCTCCTGAGAGTCAAACTGCTTTCTGAGCACATGTTCACACCCTGGTCATCCTCCACCTGCAGCTACAACACATAAACAAACACACAGATCAGCAATAAACAACGCATTTGTTCAGTCCAAAGCCCTGTTCACATGGGATCAGTATTACCTCGGGACCAGTGGTGATTTGTAAGAACTGCAGAGGATGTCAGTGATCTTAATCCCGTAGAGATGCGCCATGTCTATAATTTGTTAAGTAAAAATTCCACCACAAATTGCCGACCCCGTTTCGCCAAACACCGACATCCTGTGATGACACCAGTCCCGTGCAAATCTACATCTCAGTGATTGGGGCGCATTTTAGTTGTTTACTTTTTTATTGTGCACCTTTTTCCACCTCTGTCCTGGTTGAATTATGGAGGCTGAGGTGGAAATTATTAACGGCATTTTAGGTGCAAATGCAGGAGTAAAACTACACACAACAGACCACTCGCAGAAACGGCACAATCGGATCAACAGGAAGAGGGAAATTTAGGAGGATACTGAGACGGATGACATGCGTAGGAATATCTTTCAACAGGCTGAACACAAACACCCTGAAGGCCCGTTATCCTGACAACGCCGCCCACTGTTCTCAAGTCACGATGCTGCTTCGACATGTTTACCGTTGCCGTGACGACTACATGTCACGTTAAAAGCGGATGTTGCGGCGTGCACAGATCTGACATCATGTCCGGGCCGCAATGTCGGTAAATTAGCAAATGCACTGCAAGAAACACAGACGTGGGGGGGGGTAATTCACAAATTACCAGAGATCCCCAGGTCATACCGATCCCATGTGAAAAGGGCAAAAGTAAAATATTTCCAAATTTCTTTCATTTAATATGAAATAACTGGGACTTATCACACATTTTCTTGAGGATGATGGTCAGAAAACAGCTACATTTCTTCAACACAGCTGTGGCACTTCCAAGAGAGGAAGCGTGTTTTTGTGCAGCAGAATCATTTTATGACATCGACCTCTGAACGTTTTTGGTCTCAGTTAGCCTTAACCTGACTACCTGTGAGTGGAGCACAGAGAGCAGCCTGTAGTACTCCTTCAGCTCCTGGTGAAGCGAGGCACAGAAACTCTGAGGAGAGACGAGGACACGGAGCGGCAACATGAGCGGAGGTTTAGGTGCAAAGAAAATACATCCAGGTAGAACGGTTAATCCACGTGGCAGACGCAGGCTCACCTGTCCGACCAATCCAAAGGCCCGGTCCAGGCTCCTGGCATCGGTGTACTTCCTGACTTTGTTGTGGAGCCAGCCCAGCTCGGCCAGTCGGCTGCTGGTGTCTCTGAGGGACTTGCACAGCACCACCTAGTGAGGGAGAGGACACATAGCAACACATAAAGACATGAAACGGATGCAGATACACGACAAACAAACCTCCAGAACGGGGTCCAATCCGGCCCCTCGAGATGACTTTTTAAAGTGGAAAAATTACAGACAAGACATTAACTGCAGATTGTAAATTTGTAAAACTATAAATTAAAAATAATTTCTAGACCATGACAAGTTGTTTGGATCATAAAGTAAAATACTAGATTGTTCATTACGATTTTGTGTCTCATTTTTGTAATGTTTTTGTCTTTTTTGTCTTATTTTTGTTGTTTGTCTCATTTTTTTGTCATTTTGCTTCTCGTTTTTGTCGTTTAGTGTCTCATTTTTGTAATGTTTTTGTCTATTATTGTCTGATTTTTGTTGTTTGTCATTTTGCTTGTCGTTTGTCGTTTTGTGTCTCATTTTTGTAATTTTTGCCTTACTTTTTGTCGGTTTTTTTGTCTGATTTTTGTTGTTTGTCTCATGTTTTTGTCATTTTGTTCCTTGTTTTTGTCGTTTTACGTCTCATTTTTGTAATGTTTGTCTTTTTTGTCTGATTTTTGTCTCATGTTTTTGTCATTTTGTTCCTCGTTTTTGTCGTTTTGTGTCTCATTTTTGCAATTTTTTGGTCTTTTTTTGTCTGTTTTTTGTTGTTTGTCTCATGTTTTTGTCATTTTGTTCCTTGCTTTTGTCGTTTTGTGTCTCATTTTTTGTAATATTTTGGTCTTTTTTTGTCTGTTTTTTTTTGTTGGCTCATGTTTTTGTCATTTTGTGTCTCATTTTTGTAATTTTTGCCTTATTTTTTTGTCCGATTTTCGCCGTTTTGATCATAAACTAAAACGCAGAATATCACTCAGTTCCAGATACCTGTGACTAAATGTTTTGAGCGTGTTTGCAGACACTCTGATCTGGAAGTTGTAACGTGGAAACGATAAACTGAGGCATAATGTTGCTGAAATTCAACAAGAGGCATTATGGTTCAGATTTTAACTACACTTCCATCAAGTCTCATCTGTAATGCACCTCCTTTAAAAATCTGAGTGACATCAGAGGGATTACTGGAATTTAAATAATGTTCTTACTAGAGCTGGCCTCACATTGGCTTTCCAGTCCGAGGAGAGTTCACATTTGAGGAAGCATTAAATTTTCATGCGTTTAACAAAACCTTTTATCCACGGAGCTTCACAGAGATGTTAAGTGGTCAAAGAAGAAGCAGCTAAAATATCTCCCTCCTTGACTAATGCATTCTCTGTGGCTCCTTCTCCTTCAGGACAGTGTCAGCAGACTGACCACAGGTCTATGTTTAGTGCCACTAAGAGAACGTGGGACAAGTTTTATCTACGGCCCTCCTATCGATGATACGACACACGGGGAGGTAAAAGAAATTGACAGGACGGACAACAGAGAAGAGAAAGTGGAGGTCGATGCGGCTTGGAGCCAAAAAGCTTGATATTGATCCTTTAAAGTCCAATCAAAAACAGCCTTGGTATCATCATATCATCTACTCTGGACGACTTTACTTCTGCCCGATATGAAAAATCCTTCCAACACTCGATGCCGTTCAGGTACCTTGCTGTCTATTTTGTAGCAGTTGTCCTGGGCGTTCATCTTGATGAACTTGCCATCTATTCCCTGGAAGACGTAGAGGATGTCACGCACCAGCGCCGCCTCGCTCACCTCACCTGCACCAGCAGAGGACGAGAACACGGAGAATCCATCAGAGAAACGGTCTGTGATCTCAGTTTGGAAGGAAAAAAACTGAATCAGAGCCAGTATTTCTCAGAGAAATAGACAAAAACAAACCAAAAGAGAGACATTGGAGAACAGAGGAAGCTGCTTAAAGTCAGCGTACAAAGAGCTTTATGATGGGGATAAAAGCAAAAAGGTGTGCTCAGAGTCTCAGCTGTGCACTACAATGAATGCAGCATTTTATGCATTTATCTCATCATGTCTATTATGAATGGTAAGAGCACCTTTATAGCAAATCCGATAAACACAACTCATCTCTTTCATCTCGTTTCTTTATGCGTCACTCACCGGCTGCATCTCCGTCTCGTCGAGGACGGATCACTCTGGCGGCCGGAACCGGAGGCCCGAGCGGCGGTCGAGCGGTGGGCGGAGCCAGAGCAGAGGAAGGGGAGGAGCTTACAGGGAGCGCCCACGCTAACCGTGAGCCCAGAGGCTGAGCGGCTGCAGACTGAGGAGGTTGACTAAAACGAAAACACAACAACTGTTAATATATGCGTTTAAAATAAGCTGTGACGAGTGTATTGTCCTTAAATTAGCATCTGGAAATCACATGGCTGATGCTTTTGTCATTTTTTTTGTCTTTTTTATTTTTTTTCATTTGGCGTTTGTGCATTTTTTTGTTACTTTGTAACTTTTTTGTCAAATTTTTGTCTCTTTTTTGTTGTTTCATGTCATTTGTCTCATTTTTTGTCATTTTGCGTCTCATTTTAGTCATTATGTGTCGCATTTTTGTAATATTTTTTGTCTTGTTTTTGTTGTTTTTCGTCTTGCTTGTCATTTGTCTCACGTTTTTGTCATTTTGTTTCTCTTTCTTGTCGTTTTGTGCTTCGTTTTTTTCTCGCTCGTGTTTATAGTTTTATTTTCGCATTTTGTGTTTTGCTTTATTCACCTTTTTGTTTATCATTTTGTTTCACGCTTTTGTCATTTTTTTTGTGTCGTCTGTCCATTTTTTGTCGCCTAGGACAAAAGAAACAACAAAGAAGTTTGTTTCAGTCAAGCCCAAGATGCACTTCTTGACTTTTCTAAGTAGTAATATAACAGGTTTAACGATAAAAATGTGATAAAACGAAATAAAACCAACAGTACAAGTTAACAGCGGCTTCCCTGATCAACACAACCACATTTCCATCATCACAGCTCTCAGCAACACTTTAAAAATTCCCATTTTGTGCTGCGTGTTGTCCAAAGTGTAAATTCTAACTTAATTCCATGACAACCGTTTCGTGTTTTCCAGTGAGGAGTTGCCCTTCCACGACTCCGTGGTGAGCCCCGGCATCTCCATGGTCATTTATAACCGAAGGAGCCCTGCATTATTAACGAGGATAAATGGAATTAAATGGCCTTCTGATGCGCCATAAAGCAGCGTTATAGGAGGTCAGCGCTGAGAGGAAAGCTGTTAATTGATGCTTCTTGTGTCTGGCGCGGTGCTTTTCGGAACATCAGATTAATAACGCTGCTCTCCCCGGGTGAACGAGCTTAAGATGTAAAAAGGAAATCTGTTCACACTGTCAGAGAGACGCTGATTGATTTAGTGCGGGTTTGGCAAGTGCATTTGGACCTTAATGAAGTCTACCCACAAAGATCACTTAAACTACATGCAAACTGTGTCTTAACGAGCGCCTGAGTTCACATGAAACTACTCACCCGGACAGCAGCGACTGTGGCGTCGGCGTGGGTCCGTTCAGTGTGTAGACTCCAAGGCTGGAAATCCCGCTGGTCCCCACGCTGGCGGAGAGGCCGGCGCTCCTCTCGGCGTAGCCCAGGGCCAGGCTCTGAGGACGGGTGCAGTAGAACGGGGTGGAGTGGGCGTCCCTGGGGAGGGCCTGGGCGAACAGAGCCCCATAGTTTCCAACCTGAGGGGGATTGAAGGCAGCGAGAATAATAATAGGAAAGAAAATCAACTAAACTAAAAAAAGCAGAGGCAAAATGTTTTGAGACGTCGTGTGTGTCTCACCCTGCTGGACGGTTTGCGGGGGTCTTCAGAAAGGCTCAGCAGCAGGTAGAGAACAGACCAGCGATGCTTCAGAACACCCTGGAAAACAGCAGAAATTAAAATATAAGACAACATCCCGAGACCATAATGTGTTGAAATATGCACTAACCTTAAATATAAACTAATATGAGCAACGTTTCCCCTTAATCTGACCCCAGTGAAGCTAGCGTATGTGCTATATCCTGACTCAAGCAGGAACATTTATCCGTCATACTGTCGGTTGAGTACAAAAAGAAAGACCAACCTGTGTCTGAAGTTTTCTGTGCAGCTCGGAGAACAGAGCAGCATCAGCTTCTCTCCTCTGCTTCAACACTGCAACAGCATTCACACAAACTCTGTTAGCTGCTCATTAAAAACATTTCAAAGCTGGAAATGCTCCTGTTCTACCTGCATTTGGGATCTGAAACCACAGAGCCAGAAAATGAATTACTTCTTCTGCCAGAACGCAGAGTTGGCTATAAATAAGAAAAGCATTCGTATCAACGAGGGCGTCATAATTTTAATGACTTATTTCGGCATATTTTATGAACTTCTGAAACCTAAAGCAACCCCAGGAATCCCCGTCCACATTTGAAAAGAAAAAGGCACGACGGAACTGTAGCTTTGAAGCAAACATAAAACGAGCTTTTGGTTCAGTAGAGCTGCATGACAAATAGTATTCCTGCAGCTGTTGTGTTTTTGTTACTGGATTAAATGAGCTAATATGCTCATATGACTCAAGGTAAACATATTTAAATGGCTGACTTAATCACATTAAGAATTAATGCAGAAAGCCAGTCATTGCTTTAACGGCAACTCGAAGAAAAAACAAAGCTCCTGTCAGCCAACCTGAGGAAATGGGATAATATAAATATTCTGTACAGTAAGTGTTGTGCTATTTTTGTTTTATTGTCTGCATCATAGGTTGGATCAATATTTTCCCACTAATGGTGCTACCTTGGTTACTCTACAAGTCAACGGGGATTTGATGGTGCAATAAAGATTTTCAGCGTCTTTGTGGAGCGGCTTCAGCTCACAAACTAATGTGCACACATAAAAGAATACCCGAGTGCAACAGAGACAGACACAAAACTAGTTCCTCACTTCTGTCACAGCAGTCCTGTAACCTACAGCTATGAATTTGTGATCACAAAGGGGTTTATTATCAGTCCAAATACCACTTACACTCTTTCTTGATCTTCTCCGACACCAGGAACTCGTCTCGTTCGATTGTGGGAGCATAGTTACTGCCAATGACTCGCACCGCATACTGGAACTGATGGGCGACTTCAGCTGCAAAAACAAATGTCAAGTGATCACAGAAAATAGGCAGCACTTCATGGGACTGTAGGAATGACCAACAGTAGGGATCAGGAGATGCTACCTCCCATTTATTTTAATACTAATTTTTAAATAGTTGCACAGGCACAATATCACACCTCTGAGCTTATATACTAGGATACAGGTGTATATTAGAAAATAATGCTAATTAATGGGATTCAGTTTGGGTGAATGACACTTTGTGAAGAATCCAGTCATGCCTAACTGCAAAGGTTTGATGCATTTGATCACAGGACTGATATTTATCTACCTGAGCTCAATATGCTAATCCTTATCTGAGATGTCAGCAGGGGCCTGCAGCTAGCACTAGGGATCCAATAGTCATGCAAACACTACACTGATCAGCGAGAGAGCTAAGCGGCTAGCAAGCTCATAGGTGGATAAAATGAACGGCTGTCCTCTTTATAAAACCAGAGATAACGGTCTACAACAGTGGCAGCTGTTAACAGAGAGGTGCAGCATCTTTAGCTGCGTTCATGGAGCCCACAGCTAAAGTGGTAGCTACCAAAATCAGTCAATTTATTCTTAATCGGTTGATGTGGCGTATAAGAGAGGGCTTGTTTAACGGTAAAGAAACAAATAATATGCAATCTTCAGTTTGGCGTATGTCCTAAAGACGAAGGGGCGGGTATTTAAGTAGAACTTCAACCTTTTACTCCAATACTCCGCCACGAAACCACATCGGGTTAACCGACGCACGCCGTTAAAATCGTTGAATAATTCATGAAATTACACCTTCCCGGTGATAAATCTGTCAGCCGAATTAACCAGTCGACGTTAAGGATTCACACGATGTTTGTAATTTTTGTATGGAATATGTATGTTCCGCAATAGGCAACGCAATCACAAAAATAGGTTTTTTTTTTAATGAGGTTCGTTGTGACATTCCCCGAATAGCCAGTATTGCACTAGCGCGGAGCATGCTAACGCTAAGTGATGTACCTTCGCTTTTCCCCGTGATTCTACAGCAGAGGCTCTGGAGGAGGACGTTGGGTGATTTCTGATCCAGAGTTGCCATGGTGTCCGCGGCAAACGTTTCGTGTGTTGCCTAATAATTGAATAAATGCGACTGAGTAATATGAACTAGCTCCAGCCTCCCACTACGAACAACGCCATTTTGACAGGCTACGTCAAGCAAGCAGGACGCAGCAGGTGTTACGACTATACTTATTTCAAAATAAAAGCATAGAGTTTCACAATAGATAGACGGTTAAAGCTAAATAATTTCAACAAAATAAGGGAGTCGAAAGAGAGAAACCCTGGCTAACCGAATTAATCACTTTTTAAAAAAAAAAATTATCATGAACTATTTAAAAAAAAGAGTGTTAAACAGTTGATTTTGACAATAAAAGCAACATCAATTGATTACAATTATTCTTAATAATAGCTTATTTTGTATACAATAGCAGAATAACTCTTTTTAGTATTTTTCTTCGTCTTGGTTTTGCCTATTTTATCATTTATTTTGTTTGTTTCTGCTACCGCTTATTTTAGACAATCACTGGTTTGACTTTGCTACTTTAGACTATTAAAACTACAGCCTTTTTATTTCTTGAAAAAACACTGGTGGATTATATCTGTTTTTTGTTGTTGCTGTTTCTGTTGTTGTTCTAAATCCTTTTTATTAAAAGTGTAACTATTGCCTATGTAAAATTAGGCATGTTTTTGTATAATCTAAGTTTGAAAGTGTTGTTGCCATCCAGAAAACAAAATAAAGCTATAATAAAAATATAAGGTATTCATGCTATTTTAGAAAATGAGCAATAGTATAAGGTACCAGGAAAAAAAATCACTTGATGCCCTCGCAGTCTCTTTAAAATAATAAAAAAGAAGATGATTTTTTTTAAAACTTTGTTTCTTATCACTTTTATTCTGAAGGCTGAAACCAGAACCGGTTGTTGTTGCCATAGCTACCTTTACTCTGGTGTTTCAACAGAACCCGCCGAAAAGCGTCTCCAGGAAACAGTGGTTGGACAATTGAATGAAAATATTTCCCTCCTGAAACGCACCACCGCGGATTTTGGTTCTGATCCTTCTGACCTCAGCGAGCTACAAACTGATCGGTTCACCAATGTGTTGATCATTTTTACGGCCGCATTCATTTATGAAACCTCGACTTAAAAAAAATGAAAAGCAGGGATATCGGAACCTTTTTTTTAATTACTTTTTTTTAAAATTTTGCCTTTCTGACCTCTTATTAGCAGTGGTGCGCTACAAGATAGTACTTTACCTAACTGATACATTATTTAATTAATAAATTAAAAACGAGCATGAAAAAAATACAAACACACAAATGAAAACTACAATTGGTTTTCGAGGATCCGGGGAATTCTTAAATTTGTTGGATTTTCTTATGCATTGCTGTAGGTTTGTAACTTTTGTCCAAGACTAGTCAAGTTAATTTCCACAATTAATAACAATACTGTTGGGTGCGAGCCTGAATATTTAAAATTTAATAATTTAATTTAATAAGTAAATTGGAGCATTTAATTTTCAGGAGCAATATTTCAGTTATATGTGAAATATTTCAATTTTATTGTGCAATATTTTACTATTATGTGCAATATTAATTTACTACCTTATACTATTATTTTATAGTTTAAATTCTAACTTTATTTTGGGTTGCTTATTTTCCATTTTCAGCAGTGTATCATATTTATAATTTTTTGCTTTTCTGTTAGGCACCACTATATATTTATTTTCATGTATTTTTTTTTACAATACAAGAATTTCCTTGGGTATTAATAAAGCTCTATCTTATCTAATCTTATCTTATCTTAGACAAGTTGTTTCCCAGAATTAACACAATTGCTAGTTATTATAGTCAGGTAAAGCTGCATGTTATGTGAATTTAACACCATAAATAACACTGTAGGGTGATAAAGTCAACATTTTAACAGTTTTTTCTATTAGATGCTAAACAAAAAAGTTGCTTACTGGAACATTTGAACTTACAGAGATGGTTGACAACAGATTTCCACAAGATTCTAGTGTTAACATTCTTATTTTTTCAGCATCCTGTGTATGAATCCATTGGGGTGTTGGACTACCCTGAACCCAGGTTATGGAGTGGTGAGAGTGTCAAATAATAATAATAAAAAAAAAAGTTTAAAAATCAGCAAATAAAAGTGTAAATATAAACAAGAACAAATAAAATAGAAAATAAATAATGTTGCTATATTAAGAAATATTAATGACAAAATGAATCGCTAAAAGAAAGGCGTAATAAAAATAGAAATAAAAAATATTTTGTGGATTATATAGCAACATTATTAATTTTTTATTTTATTTATAAGCACATTTCTCCTTATTTTTTGAAACAAAATGTATTTATTTTTCTTTATATTTCTACTTTTGCTAAGCTTTTCTTTTATGAATCCATTTTTGATTAGTATTTCATTATATTGCAATATTGTTTATTTTATGTATTATATGTATAAGCATATTTCTTCTTATTTTAAAAAATATATATTTTATTCATTTGCTTTTACATTTCTACTTTTATTAACGTTTTTTATGGATTAATTTATTAATTAATATTTCTTTATATAGCAACATTATTTATATTTTATTCCATTTCTAAGGACATTTATTCTTTTTTTCTTTATTTGTCTTTATATTTCTACTTTTTTACAAAAGCATTTTCTTTTATGGATTCAGTTTTTATTAATATTTCTTTATATAGAATTTTTTTTATTTGTCTTTATGTTTCCACTTTTATTTGTTTATTCTTTTATAGATTTATTTTTGTCTACAGTGTATTTTTAAAAAAATTGTCTTCCAATCGCATATTTACTTATCAAAACTTATTTTACTTTATTATTTAATAACTTGCTAAAGCTGAAATCTATCTCGTATTTGTTGCGGGTTCCAAGCAAACAAATCAATATCCTATAATTAACCGAAGCGTCCAATCAATTACCCGCCAGCGACGCTAGAGTGCGCATGCGTTCACCTCGAGCCACCACCGCCACCTGGCTGACGGCGTGACGTAGATGAAAGAAAATCTCCTTTGGCCGCGGCGCGAGACAAGAAGATTATTAGTCCGCGCGCAGGAGGGGCCGCAAGGAGCGCGAGATAGGGAGAGAGAGAGGAGCGTGGACGGAGAAGGGAAAACACGGACCCACGGACGCTCCCACGGCCACTCAAAGCCCGGAGGTGAGTCCAGGTTCACTCGGAGCGCCTCTCGGTTGAGGAAGAAGAGAAGAAGCAGGAGAAAGTCATGGACACAGCGGGAGAGTTAAAGAGAAGCTAAAGTCTCCTTTAAAATAATAATAAAATAACACACCGAGAAACCAGAAGAAGTGTCCGGAGAGGAAAGAGGAACAAGATGGGGATGGATTTCAGCACTCTTCGGACCCTCATCAGCCGATATGTAAGTTTTTATTGTTATTATTATTATTTATTTGTCACACCTTTTTCCTTGTGCTCGTTTCCTCTCCTGACTTCACCGACGCGCTTCAAATTGGACAGAAAATGCGTGAACTTTTTTGTCACTGTTGGTCTCGGATTCCGTCGAAAGCAGCCACTCATCCGGATTAAGTTTCACTCACCAAAGGGAGTGGAGAGAAAAAGCTCATTGAGAAACGATACTAACGAAAAAAAACTTTGATTTTCCTGCAGAGTGGGAGTTTTGTTGTGAAATGTACCTTTTCTTCCTCTTAAAACAACACTTCAGAGCTCCTTAAATGACGTAAAGCATACATTTGTTACTGTGGAGAGCTGAAATAGTAGTTAAAATGTAGTTCCACTGGTATAAATGCCTTTATTTCCACATAAAATAAGAGCAGATTGAAGAGTAGAGCCCCCGAAATTACATTAAACTCAAACTGCATGCACCGTTTAATGCTGGTTTACATTGGAGAGTTTAATATGCATATAAAACGTCATTTTATTGACCTAAAACAATCGTAGATTAAAGTGTATAGCCATCTAAATGACATAAAATCTGCATAAATGAGTTGAAAATTTGTTTAATACTCAAATTTCCCTGGTGATGCAAAGTATGCTTAAATGACAAGCTCCTCAAATTACATAAAACCCTAAATGTTTCTCTGTAGAACTCACCATGGAGAGCTAAAATTGTATTTTCAATTAATTTTCTGCATTAACTGCCTCTATTATCACATCAAACAGTTGTAGTAAAAAGTCTGCTTTAATGACAAAAAACCACAACTACTTTATTTAACGTTAAACATTAAAAACATTGAGTTTTTAAAGTATTCATGAAATTTCACTTATAGAAGTGCCTTACTTTTTAAACATCAGAACACCTTAAATGACACAAAACCTCGACTGCTTTAATTTTTTACTGTGGAATTCACATTGGAGAGTAAAAATCGTAGTTAAAATGTAATTCTACTACTATAAATGTCTTTATTTCCACATAAATCAATGATAGATTGAAGTGCAGAGCCTCCTAAATGACATTAAACCTAAACTGCATGTTGTTGAATTTACCTTAGAGAGTTTAATATGCATTTAAAATGTAATTCTACTGGTTTAAATGCCTGTATTTACATGTAAAACAATGGTAAACTTAAGTGTAGAGCCCCCAAAATGATATAAAATCTGCATAAATTGTTGTGGATTACACGTGGAGAGCTGAAAATGTGTTTATAACTCAAATTTTCCTGATGTACACCTCCTGTCAAAAGTTTTGAGACACTTTCTTATTCAAATAAATTAGGACCCGTCTCAAAACTTTTGACAGGGGGTGTAAGTGCCTTTGTGTCCAAATACATGTAATTTTACTGCTGGGATAAATGCCTGTATTTACATGTAAAACAAAGGTAAATTGAAGTGTAGAGCCCCCAAAATGATAAAAAATCTGCATAAATTGTTGTGAATTACACGTGGAGAGCTGAAAATGGGTTCATAACTCAAATTTTCCTGATGTAAGTGCCTTTGTGTCCAAATAAATGTAGTTTTACTGTTATAAATGCCTGTATTTAGACATAAAACAAAAACAATTTGGCGTGCAGAGCCCCTGAAATTACACAAAGCCCTGATTATTTACTTTTCTTCACTATGAAGAGTAGAAAAAATTACTTTTGTTCATAAAACCGCCTTTAATGTTCAATTAAGCGTCCTTAAGGTACCTCGACCTGCTGCAGTTTGAAGCATTGCAGCACATCCTGTTCACACACACACACACCACTTTTTAATCAACAAATCAAATCTCCTCTTAAATGAAGCGAAAGGCGGAGCTCCGTTTGCAGTCACCAGTTGTAAAGCAGCACCGTCTGCATGTCTGCTCATGACAGGACATGCCAAGAAATGCAGACAAACAGCAATTATCACTCGTCCTGCCGCTCACTTTCATCTATTATGCTGCCTCTCTGCTGCAAATGGAACATGAATTATGTAATCCGGTTGTTTTCTCCCTGCTGCCGGTCGAATCGATGGGCGGCTGTATGGACGCGGGTTGCATGAGGGCTCCACGGTAATGTGTTCGACAATAATCCAAGCCCAGCTCACATGCTGCAAGGGTTCATGCCGCAGCTCCACGCTCAGCCGAGGCTTACATGCAGCCTCCCAACTGTTGCAGATGGCTGATTAAATGAAATCCCCCGCCGTGTGGAGGGTGAGACGGAGCCGTGCAGGGAAGAGCCTGCGACGGACGGGTCGGATGTGGGATGCTGATGAGGTCTGCTGCTCTAATTGGTCCGGATAACTGCCTCAGACAAATGGGTTAGGGGCAAATTGATTGCATTGCTGCAGGATGCAAAGAGAATACTGCTGAATGCTTAAGATTAGGGTTAGGGACGTTTATCTGTTTGTCAATGTGGGGCCTTTTATGAAATATCAATCAATACTGAAAGCCAGATGGAAGCTGCTCTATCTCACCACTTCTGTAAAAGTAAACTAAAAGTTGCTTCCAGAATTACGTAAAAGTCAAATTTAATAGCTTTTGCTTATAATAATATGTCCAGCATCTCAATATGTGACATTTACGTTGTTTTATTTGGAAACAAAGGCACTTAAATCAGGAAAATTAAAGTTTTAATTCGATTTTCAACTCATTTATGCAGATTTTATGTCATTTAGGAGGCTCTACACTTTAATCTGCGATTGTTTCAGGTCAATAAAATTACATTTTAAATGCATATTAAACTCTCCACAGTAAATTCAGCCCTAAACAATGTCTGCAGTTTGGGTTTAATGTCATTTAAGGGGCGTTACACTTCAATCTGTCATTATTTAAAGTGGAAATAAAGTCATTTATACCAGTGAAAGTACATTTTAACTGCATTTTTAACTCTAATGTGAATTCCACAGTAATAAATGTATATTTTATGTCATTTTAGGAGTTCCGAGATTCAATCTGACGTTTTGATGCGTTTCCATCTTTTCAACATTTGTTGTAAACGCTTATTAATGCTGAGATCTGTCATTTACCAACAAATATCCTCACAGACATATCAGCTGAGATGGATTTTATGCACTGATTAATTTGTGATTTCACAATAGCTGACCAATAAACTGAATTAAGCTGACTTTGGGAACACCTGACAAAACTTCCATACATTAATTTTCTGTACGCCGCAGCTTCCCTGTAGAAGTTTTCAGCTTTAAACAGTTATTTCTTGTCTTACATACTGTTCATGTTTCCGCCCATACTCCGGCAGTCCAGGAATCTGAAATGGAATGTGCGTTAAAGAAAACGCAGCATCATTAGTCATGTCTCTTATGCAAAAATTAGATAAATCTTATGCAGAAATAGAGGAAAATAAGCAACGATTTGCATCCAGCTTGTTTAATTTTCTATTAAAGCCTATAGAGCCCACCGTATTTATTTTTGATTGGTGGTAGATTTGAAACCAGATAAGATATACCCATCATTCTTTTTGAATATGAAATCTGGGGAGTTACACTAGCATTTCACACATTTACCACGTCTCAGAGCACTTTTTTGTTGCAGTGATGGGCTTGTAAAAACACACAATAAAGAGCGCGTAGCAGAAATCTATGTGATATTGTGCAACTTTTTTTTTTTTACATTTGCAAATTTGAGCTCTGCAATTTCTGTATTTCGAAATATATGTGGAAAAAAAATGAAATTGTTTTCATTTTTTTAGGTTTATTGCACTTTTAAGCAATTTATTGTAGCAGTTCAGACATAAGTCAATGCATATTATTAAAACTTGGGATATCAGGGATTTATTGAGGCAGAGCAAATAAAAATACTCCAAAAATTGCAGTACAGTATGCAAAAATGTAAGAATATGTCCTGGCAGAGGTCTTAAAGGGTTAAAGTTTATCTGCGTTTAAATCAACAGATGCTTTTGTACAAACTGTGTAATAAACCGTATTAAATCGTTGTTTCTGGTGATAGATCTCGGTTTAAAAGGACACTGGGTTATGTGTTGTCTGATTGCCGTTTGTGAAATGACGCGAGTGGTGATGGTAAAGGAGCAAAGAGCGTTGGGAAGTGGAAAGTCTGGCACGACGGACAGACAAGAAATGATGTCAAATATGGGATCCTAATGGGTTCACAGGAAAACTGCTCTAGTTTGTTACCGGTCGCACTGCCTGCTATCGGGATCGGATTGCAAACGCTGAAAAGCCAGTTCTCTTCGGCTGCTGCCGTCTCAGATTAGGCAGAAAGGCAGGGATGTTATGTAAGCCTATTGCTCTCTTTAAAAGTGTAACATGCAGAGTAGTAATTTTTGTGGCCGTCTCTCTTGTCCAGGCCGAACGAGAACAAAATGTAATCACAGCGGCGCATGGAGCCCCGAGACCGAGTGTTCTTGTGCCGTACTGTGCTGACTCACTAACCTGCTTTTGTTCTCTAAATGAAACATGTACAGTGTTGGGTGTTTTACGGCTCTTTTTCTTGTGTTGCTCATCATCGGAGCAGCCTATTCCCGCATTTAAATGTGGACTGGATCGAGAGAAATGCAGTTTTTCTTGTTTTGTATCATAGATAAGTCACATCTTACTAATTTTGCTTTTTAATCCTCACAGATAGCCTTGATTTTATCTACATTCAGTCTCTCCCATGTTCTGTTTACCCCTTATTTAGTTATTTTTATTGTCAAACACCTACAGAAGGGAAAAAATATGGCATAAGATGCAACATTACACCAGAACAGTACTTTTCTAAGTCACAAATTCCTCTCACTGCAGCATGGTGTCGACCGTTGACCCTCCTGTTGTCCTCAATTAAGGGCGCCAAAAAATATTGTTTCCTTGCCTAAAAAAAATCCAAAAATTCAGCAAAAAAATTCCTCAAATTTCTGAAAATTTGCAAAACCTTCAGGAAGAAATTTCTAGTAATTCCTTCAAAGTTTCCCTTAAAAATGTTATTAAAAAATCTTGCAAATATTTTTAAAAATTCATAAAAATCTTCCAAAACATCCTAAAAGTATCTAAAATGATTACATATATATCAGTAATATTTTCTTTAAGAACATTCACAAAAAAATCAACCAAAATCCAGCGAAATTTGCCGGAAGAAACATTTTTAGCATTTCTTTTTTTCCCACCAAAAAAATGTTCAAAGATTTCCCAAAAATGATGAAAATGTGGACATCAGAAGTTTGACTGTGGAAATATTTTTTCCCCCCCACATTTTCAAACTTTAAAACGGAACAATTTGACCCGCAGGACGACACTAGCCTGGTATTCCTTACATGAATTCCTGCGTTGTGTGAAAAAGGGAGATTTTAATCTTTCATTTAAATTCGTTAAGCAGCTGGAATGAAACAAACTGGGGATGCTATGTCTGTTGGTGGAAGCTGACAGGCGGCATTCCTCTGCTGCTGACTAATGTTGTTCCTGGGCTGAAAGTGCCTCTCCTCTCTCCGACTTCCTGTCTTCACTCGGTGGATTAAAGGGTTACCTTCCCCTACTTAATCCAGTTTGCAGCTATACTTTCAAACCCAATCACTAAACACCCATCGCTTATATTCCAGCTGGCTTGTTATCTAATTGTTGCATATGTTTTCCCTCTCTTAGCAGACGGAGCATGTGCATACGAGGCGATTTAGAGTGAGTGTATCGCTGCCTCTGTAGTGTTATTCATGCGGGCTGGTAAGCAGGGAGGTGGAATACAGTAGTAGCCAGGTGACGCAGAGGGCAGCGGATCACATGAACTCCTTGGCTCTGTCTGGTTGTCAATAATTCATAAGCAGACTGGCTGACAATGTGGACTAGCGTTTGTGTTGCTCGTTATGGTCTTCCACAGTAGAGCTGCTCACTGTGGGGTTCAGGGACGCCGGGGGTCCCCACGCTGTTGGCATTTATGCTGCATGTTTATGTTTATCACTCCTGTTGTCCTCATTTACGGGCACCAAAAAATGTTGTGTCCTTGTCTGAAAAAAATCCAAAAATTGAGCAAAAAAAGCCCCCAAATTTGTAAAAGTTTGCAAAACCTTCAGGAAGAAAATTGCAATAATTCCTTAAAAGTGTCCCTTAAAAACAACAAATTTGGCAAGAAAATTTTTGTGAATATTTTCAAAAAAATGAGTAAAAATATTCCCCCCAAAAATCATAAAAATATCTAAAGTGATTCCATATATTTCAGTAAAACTTCTAATATTTTCTTTTAGAATATTCAGAAAAAAAATCAACCAAAATCCAGTGAAATTCGCTGTAATGAATTTAACACTTCAGTTCAGAAAAAACTGTCCTCCTCACAGGTCTTTTCTTTCTTTCTCCATTTCTTTATTTTTTCCTTCCTTCCTTTCTTTCCTTCTTCCTTTCTTCCTTCCTTCCTTTCTTTCTTCATTTCCTTATTCTTTCCTGTCTTTCCTTCATTTCCTTATTCCTTCCTTTCTTTCTTCCTTTCTTTCTTCATTTCCTTATTCTTTCCTTTCTTTCCTGTCCTTCCTTCATTTCCTTCTTCCTTCCTTTCTTTCCTTTCCTTTCCTTCTTTCCTTTCCTTTCCTTCCTTTCCTTCTTTCCTTTCCTTCTTTCCTTTCCTTTCCTTTCCTTCTTTCTTCCTTTCCTTCTTTCTTCCTTTCCTTCTTCCTTCCCTTTCTTTCTTCCTTCATTTCCTCCTTCATTTCCTTATTCCTTCCTTCCTTCCTTCCTTCCTTCCTTCCTTCCTTCCTTCCTTCCTGCCTTCCTTCCTGCCTTCCTTCCTGCCTTCCTTCCTGCCTTCCATCCTTCCTTCCTTCCAACAGTTCAGCAAAGTCAGTTATCTAAGCATCTAAGGGTGTTTAAAGACTGCCCAGACTCTTAAGAGAGTGTTATTGGACAAGACAGACGGAATAAGCTGATTATGATAGACTCAAAAATGACTACTGCCTTCTTCCTTTACTTTGTGCTCCTCTCTCAGATTCAAACACCAGAATTCAGATTTGTATTCATGCCACTCCTATTGAACTTACAGCTTTTGCAAACGGCGTTCTTGTGCTTGATGTACCTCACAGCATAAGCTTGTCTGGATGCATCGGGGGAGGCGGTGCTTTGAGGCATTTCTGAAGAGCAGACATGCAGTTGTGAAGCTGCACGGCGGCTTTTGAAGCATGCTAACGTGTCCGCAGACTTCAGCAGGTTTTCCGTCTGCCTGTTGCTAATCATTAAACACCTGCTCGTCCACAACGACCGCAATCCTTAGAGTGCACCACGCAGGGTTAACCCCTTTACCTAAAGGATTTACTGGCTCTCACTAAGCCATTTGGTCTTAGGATTGTTTCGCTGCTTGACAGGTTGCTGCTTGTCGCCTCTGTGAACCCCAGGGCTCGCTAGAAATACTGGGCGTGGAGAAATAAGTGATTTGAGCACTGGTTTAATAGACCAGTGGAGTTCAGAATCCACCGAACATTGGCAGAACAAAACACATCTCAATAGTTTACTGATACACAACAGCTTCAATGTGGGGAAAATCTGCCTCATGTGCATGTTATTCATCTGCAAATGCTTTGAAATGATTCTATCATGGTACATTTGCATTATTGAAAGGTTTCAAGCAAATATGCTGTAATTTATTTCTGCCTTTCTCTCTTTTTTTACCATTAAAAGTTGATTTAGGTTTTTGGACATAAGTCAATATGTGTTATTCAAACTTGGGATATAAGGCTTATATTGTTATTTTACATAAAGCAGACAAAAATACTCCAAAATACTGCCCCACTTGCACAATGGTAGGTCTGAAACGGTTGAAGTTTATCCACGCTTGAATTAAGAGATACTTTTCTGCAAACTGTGGAATAAACCGCAGCAAATTGTTATTTTCAGTGATAAATCTTGGACTAAAATGCTTTTTTTGACTGTTGGCCAGACAAGAAAAGTCACCGTTCTTTGTAATTTTTTACATTTAATATATGAAAAAACACTGAAAGAATAACCGGTGAATGAATGGATAATAAATAGAGAAATAAATGCTTCACAGTAAGCGATCGCACAACAGATGTCTCTGTTGTTAGCTTGTTATATAAGGCAGAAGCTCTCAACTATTTTGGCTGTTCGTCGCTTTAAAATGAAGGAGTTCATATCTGTGAGTCATAGTCACCAGCTGAACATGCTTATGTGTTGTTGTGTAACATTTTCCAACAACGCTTGATGTCTTTCCTTGCTTCATTCAAAAAAGAACTAACAGCTGAAGTAAAGTGTTGTTATACAAACACTTTTTTTTTTTGCTGCAGCCCTCCTGTTGTCTTCATTTACCGGGACAAAAAAATATTGCTTCGTTGTCTGAAAGAAAATAAAAAATTCTGCAAAAAATTCCCCATATTTCTGAAAATTTGCAAAACCTTCAGAAAGAAAATTCCAATAATTCCTTAAAAGTTTCCCTTAAAATGTCTTATTTAAAAAAAAAACAAATGTTGCAAGAACAATTTTGTAAATATTTTCAAAAAATTAGAAAAAATCTCCCCAAAAAATCCTAAAAATATCTGAAGTGATTACATATATATCAGTAAAACTTCTAATATTTTCTTTAACCCTCGTGTCGTCCTGTGGGTCAAAATGACCCGCTGTAAAGTTTGAAAATGTGGGGGAAAAAAAATTCAAAGTGAAACTTCTGATGTCCACATTGTCAACATTTTTGGGAAATCTTTGAACATTTTGTTGTGGAAAAAAAATGTTAAAAATGTTCTTAAAGAAAATAATACAAGTTTTACTGATATATATGTAGTCACTTTCGATACTTTAAGGGTTTTTTGGAAGATTTTTCTCATTTTTTGAAAATATTTACAATAATTTTCTTGCCAAATTTGGAGGATTTTTTAAAGTAAAACTTTTAAGGGAAACTTTTAAAGAATTATTGGAATTTTCCTCCTGAAGGTTTTGTAAATTTTCAGAAATTTGGGGATTTTTTTGCAGAATTTTTGGACTTTATTCAGACAAGGAAACAATATTTTTTGTGCTCGTAAATGAGGACAACAGGAGGGTTAAAACGGGCAAGTTTGACCCGCAGGACAACACAAGGGTTAAACAGCTTCTTAGCTTTTCAGCAGTTTGGTTCATACTTGGCTGTAAAGTCCTCTATCACAACTTTATAAAACAGTTCCAGCGCTGGAGTGTGAGCTCCATTAAAGGCCTGCATCTGTGTCGTCGCTGTAACATTAACGGTGTATTACAGCCCATTGAACAGGGAGACAGGGATGATGGATGGCTCGGGGTTAATGGCGCGTGGAGGCCTCTATCCAAAGAGAGAGACCGAGATGGAGAGAGCTGGCGTTTGAACTCGGGTCATCACAATAACATTGCTCCAGGTTGCCAGTGAAAGTGCTGAGAGGGGCAGGTACGCCTTAATGTTCTCGCTGTCTGAGGGAATGATAGCCGGTCGACTCGCTGCTGGAACACTCCATTCCCAACGGCCCCCACGTCAGGGAGGGAAAGAGAGGAAGAAGTGAGAGTGTTCACCCCTCTTCCCAAATGCTGATGGTGCACTGAGTGTAGACATCACCCCTCTATCCTCTTTCCATCCGGCGCCTCCCCTTTTCTCCCCTCTCTTTGCGATTTTCGACATTAGCAGGCAGTCGTCAAAGGACTGCCGGCCCGAAGCACTCGCCTCTAACTGTGTGTCGACACAGGAAGTGAAGCATGTTTTGCTTACTTGCTAGAAATTGATTGCATTTGGTTGGTCAGCATCTTCCTATTAGTTCAATTAAGATTAGCGGTGTCACAACGTCCATCCATCACATACCGGTAATCGTTAGCGGTTTGGGTTTGACGTCCTGCCTTCACTTTCAATTTACTATGATGTACTTCTTCTGTTTAGATGATTTGGTTGGTTTGTTTTAGCTTCAGGTGTTAATGGAGGGAAGGCTTGGCCAGTAAACTGCTATAAATATCTACCAGCGAGGAAAACTGTTTGAAATAATGCTCAAAAGTTTGACTTAACCCTCCTGTTGTCTTCATTTATGGGCACCGAAAAATACTGTTTCCTTGTCTGAAAAAAAAAATCAGAAAATTCAGCAAAAAAAAAAAATCCCCAAATTTCTGAAAATTTGCAAAACTTTCAGAAAGAAAATTCTAATTATTCCTTAAAAGTTTTATTTTAAAAAAAAACAAAATACCCCAAATTTGGCAATAAAATTATTGTAAATATTTTCAAAAAATGAGTAAAACCTTTCCAAAAAAATCCGAAAAATATCCAACATGATTACATATATATCCGTAAAGCTTCTAATATTTTCTTAAGAACATTCACCAAAAAAATCTGATTTTTTTGTGAATGTTGTTAAGAAACATTTTCAACATTTCTGTAAAATGTCCAGAGATTTCCAAAAAATGTTGAAAATGTGGACATCAGAAGTTTCCCTGTGAAAATATATTTTTTCCCACATTTTCAAACTTTAAAACGGGTCAATTTTGACCCACAGGACGACAAGAGGGTTCAATTCAATTCAATTCAATTTTATTTATATAGCGTCAATTACAGTCAAATCGTCTCAAGACGCTTTACAGAACCCATATGCCTGACCCCCAGAGCAAGCCCAAAGGCGACAGTGGCAAGGAAAAACACCCTTTTAACAGGGAAGAAACCTCGAGCAGAACCCGGCTCAAATAGGGGGGACCCATCTGCCTGCTGGCCGGGGGGGTTGAGAAGGACAGAAGAGGGCAAGGGGGAGGGATGGGAGAAGAGGGAGGGGTGAGAAAGCAAGGAAAACACAACACACATTTGAATACATGCATGACAGGATATGTGACACAGACAAAGTATAAGCTAACATTGAAAACTGACTCATAGTTTACTCTGATGATGTACGGCTCTGACATTAAACATACTCCTTATATAGCTAGCAGTAAAATTCAAACAGTATGTAAGTTAGCATAACAGTATATTGAAGGCGATGCAGAGTTGACTCGTGGAAAAAGGGAATTGGAAGCAGAGGGCTGGTGGAAGGTCAGTAGCAGCATCCCACAGTGGACATGGTGGAGACTGGACCAGCTGGTGGAACATCGACCGCAGATCTGAAGCATCCAGCTCTGGGACCAGGGACACTCGGAGAAATAGCACAGGGGGAAACAGAGTGAATGTACTGCAATAACGGTATACATATTAAATGTAAAGGTAGATAGAGAAGGGCTCAGTGCGTCAAGAAAAGTCCCCCAGCAGCCTAGGCCTATAGCAGCATGACTAGGGGCAGAACGAAGGGACGTCCAAGAGGGGGTCAGCTGTACAATGAAGACACAAGCCGAACCTCTGTGGGTCACCCAGTCAGCCCCAACTATAAGATTTGTCAAAAAGGAACGCTTTAAGCCTGGTCTTAAAAATAGAGAGGGTGTCTGCCTCCCGAACCCAAACTGGGAGCAGGTTCCACAGGAGAGGCGCCTGATAACTGAAGGCTCTGCCTCCCATTCTACTTTTAGAAATTCTAGGAACAACAAGTAAGCCTGCAGTTTGAGAGCGAAGAGTTCTACTAGGATAATAAGGTACTATCAGATCTTTAAGATATGATGGAGATTGGTTATTAAGAGCTTTATATGTCAGAAGAAGGATTTTAAATTCTATTCTGGATTTAACAGGAAGCCAGTGAAGAGAAGCAAGTATAGGGGAAATATGATCTCTTTTGCTAACTCCTGTCAGTACTAAAGTTAAATGCAAGCCGCCATGAAAGAACATAAAACGTGATGGCATTCTTCTATCCCTATTTATTTTTATTAATGTGTGCAGCCTAGCTTGATCTTCTTGCAGAATAGGGAATTAAAAATGATTAGCAGTTGACTGAAATAGCTATATTTACCAGCTGTATTAAAATGT
Organism: Acanthochromis polyacanthus; assembly: GCF_021347895.1. Taxonomy (NCBI): domain Eukaryota; kingdom Metazoa; phylum Chordata; class Actinopteri; family Pomacentridae; genus Acanthochromis; species Acanthochromis polyacanthus. The sequence goes on along the minus strand of NC_067134.1, from coordinate 25,827,780 downwards.
TTCAGAAGGAAAGCTGTTTTTCTTCTGCAAAACCATCCAGGGTTAAATGTTTGGGCTGTGGAGCTGTTGGAAAGGCAAACCTCTTGCTTAGATCGAGCAACATTACATTACTTTGCACTGTCTCTGCTTTGACTCAGTGTGTTCACTCTGAATCCGTGGGAGTGATTTGATGATTTTATACCTGCTCTTTTTGTTCAGCTGTACAGTCCAATAGGATATCTCTTGTCTTGCAGGAATGTAAAGTTGAACAAAAGTCGAAACCACACAATTGTTTCCTCGCTTTTTGTATGCAGACCTAACCTATCCTAAGTCTTCCTTTCAAATGCAGTGAGGGGAGTAAATCATTTTCATACATCTCTCTGTAGCAGGCCTCTTTATGTGAATGAGCAACAGAAAGGCTTTATGCTTTGATGTTGGACATTTTTACGAATCATCTACATATGCCAGTGACAACGATTTTGTAGCAGCACAAAACTGTACATACAAGGCATTTGTTAGCATTCATCGTTGTTAGCATTCATCGTTGTTTTCCTTTCGCAAAAAGCAGATTCATGACAAAACTCTTGCAGTTGCTAGTTGGGAAAATTAGAAGCTTTCCAACAGCATCTAAAGGGGACACTTGCAAAGCCGCTTTACAACAAGCTGTCATACAACAACTTCTAAAACGTCCCGTTGCCTCTTCCTGAAGGTGCATTTGTTGCTAAGCAACAAAATACAAACCAGTAGGACAGCCTGGAAGCTGAAAGGATGCATAACAGTGAACTTGCATGTGAATTTTCAGTATTGCATTGAAACTGCTGAGTTGTCGAGTGATTTCTGTAGTTGGAGGACTCGTGCACATGAAACATTGATCATTCCCAAGCATCATCAATGCACTTTGGCAGGCGCTGTGGAGTGCTGTAGATGACTGTGATCCTCTCTAACCTCTCCGACTGTCAAGCTGTCAGTCTGCCAGAAAGCAACTGCACCGAGTGATGTAAGCCTGAGCATACGCAGCACTGCAACTGGATTCAGAATGGCTCTAGAGATGTGTTCAGTTCTTGTTTCCATTGGCCGCATTTGATCAAAAAGCTGTTCATCTGTTGTATATCGTGAACATATAACGCTGAAATTGTAATCTGAGTACTAAATCTGAAGGATATGCTCCTAAGTGTGGAACAGTGGCAGAGTTTTGCAACACTGTAGAAGAAATAATGGAACTATGGTCACGTAAATATATTCCTGTGAGTGCAGCATTACTCAGAGCGTGCCCAAATGACAGAGTAATTCGTTCAAAGGTGCCACGTGTAGCATTTTAGCATGAATAAATAATCAGCACATTAATATTTGAGCGTAATCGCCACAAACAAAAGAGGGCAGCACTTTAAATTTGGCTGATTTACCGTCCAAAGGTAGACACAGACTCAAAGGTAAAACAATTCAGTGAAAAAGCAGAGCTGAAAAGCAGCACATCAGGTATGGGAAATTCTTGTTTTGTAGAATTCAAATCACTAAACTAGTAGCTAAAAGTTGTTTTGATCATAAAGTAAAATACTAGATTGTTCATTTGTCTTTTTGTGTCTCGTTTTTTTGTCGGACTTTTGCCGTTTGTCGTTTTGTTTCGTTTCCTTTTTGTCTTGCCCGTGTTTTTTTGTCACTTCCTGTTTCGCTTTATTCGTTGTTTTGTGTATCGTTTGTGTCATATTGTGGATTTTTTTTTGTCCTGCTTTTGTTTTAGTCTGTTTTTTGGTTGTTTTGTTACTTGCTTTTGTCTTTTTTTTGTCTTTTGTCCATTTTATTGTTGCTTTCTAACTTTTTGGTCAATTTTTTTCCTCTTTTTTGTTTTGTTCATTGTTCCTTTGTCATGTTGTGTCTTATTTTTGCAATATTTTGTCTTGTTTTTTTGTCAGACTTTTGTCGTTTGTCTCTTGTTTTTGTTGTTGCGTTTCCTTTTTCTCTCACTAGTGTTTTTTGTCACTTCCTGTTTCATGTATCGTTTGTGTCATATTGTGTTTTTTTGTCTTTTTTTTGTCACTTCCTGTTTCGCTTTTTTCGTTGTTTTGTGTATCGTTTGTGTCATATTGTGTTTTTCTGTCCTGCTTGTGTTTTAGTCTGTTTTTTGGTTGTTTTGTTTCTCGCTTTCGTCATTTTTTGTCCATTTTGTTGTTGCTTTCTAACTTTTTTGTAAAATTTTTGCCTCTTTTTTTGTTTTGTTCATTGTTCTTTTGTCATGTTGTGTCTTATTTTTGCAATATTTTGTCTTGTTTTTTTGGTAATTTTTTGTCTGGCTTTTGTCATTTTGTGTTTCCTGTTTGTCCCCCTTGTGTTTTTTGTCGTGTTTTTATCGTTTTGTGATTTGCTTTTACTCATTGTTTTGTGTAACGTTTTTGACATTTTGTTTCATGCTTTTGTCATTTTTTTTGTCACTTTGTAACTTGTTTGTCAAACTTTTTGTCTCTTTTTTGTTTTATTTTGTGTCGTTTGTCACATTTTTTGTCATTTTTTTATTGCTTTAGATGTTTCGTGTCTCATTTTGTAATATTTTGCCTTATTTTTGTAGGTTTTTGTAGAATACAGTCCCAGATACTTGTGACTAAATGTTTTGTGAATTTGCACTTATGTAAATGATAAACCGAAGAACAGACTGAAGTCAGTTTTGTCATCAATCCCTCAACTTTAACATGCGTGAAGTGTAAGGATCTTACAGAGATCTTATATAGTAACGTGCAGGAATCCATTTCACCATGCTGCTCGGTGCAGTCAGGTGACCGGTCTCATGAGGGCCACATGATGCCATTAGGCTCCCTTCTCCCTTTATCCTGTGAGTTTATTCTCCCACTGAGATGTGTGTGGGAGCTTGTTTTGCCCTTTGAAGGAAAAAGTTGTTGAGATGAAAGATTCAAAAGATGACAGGAGACAAAACGAAAAAAAGTTGATTCAGGTGACGAGACAGTTCTGGAGTCAGTGGCACAGAGAGCGAGAGAGAGGAAAGACTGTTAATTTCATGGCTGTCGAGGAGATAATGAAGAACAAACTGACCATATAGTAATTTTCTCCTTTGCTGCCAGCTCTCACACTGGCGCTGGAGTGTGTGTTTGTCTTTCTGGGCGACATGGAAGGGCAGCAGGATTCATGAGGACATGAGATGATGTAACAGCGCGAGTAGGAAAGAACTGAGAGCGGTGAAGCACAACTGAAGAGAACCGAGCTAAAACAGAGAGCAAATACACTTCCAGAAGGGCATTTAGGGACATTTGCCCAAGTAGTTTTTGAAAAAATCTTGGACATACACTGAGACGAGGGCAATTTTGGGAACCAGACTAACTGAACACTAAGGATTAGCACAACATGACACCACACCAGTCAAAGTTTGATCTGATCTCAGCTTTTTTCGGTGTCCTGTTCTGCTTCTTGAGCTGTATTGTGCCAGCCCTTCCCTTTTATTGCCATTCATTCTTTGTTTTTGTCAAGACCCGGTGTCTGGTTGACTCACAATTCGTCTCAAAGACAATGAAGTTGGAGATAAGAGAATACTATACTAGTGACTAATGTTTGTTTAGCTGCAAAGGTCTGGGAAACTTCCTTTGTTGATGTTGCAATCGTCAGCCCAGCTACATCACTTGAGGTAATTTAAAAGACTAGACAAGACTAGAGACAGAAAAAGCTATATACTAGTTTTTCAGTAGACAGACTTTGCTGTGAATAATTGGTGACACTGGAACACTTATAATAAAACGAAATAAGACTTGATGATGTACCATGTTGCATTGAATACCATATCACTGGTTTATATAAACAGTGCAATCTACCATAATCTAGCATACAGTGATGCAATTTAAGAGATTAGAGCACTTATCTGCAGAGATAAAATCTGGATAGAATTTAGAAAGATAACAAACATAACATTTAAAAACAAGGAAAGCACTCCGAGAGCGCAGTACTCCTCCAAGGCTGCTCAGTCGTATCATTTCGGACGGCTAAAATCTTGAAAAAAATTGGGGCAGCAATCACATAGAATGTGTTCATTTAATATAAAGTCAAGCCCCAAAATGAGCGAATTTTGACTTAAAGTTACTTTTATTCAACCAACAAGTTTGTTTTTGATTGGAAAGGACACCGGCGATTCCCAAAAGATAATAAGATGATGAACGAGAGCTATCATTTCTCAGCTTTTATTTACATTTAAAAGTAACTTTAAGTCAAAATTTGCTAGGGGAATGAATAATTTCGGGCTTGACTGTAGATGTAAACACAAACAAAATGACATTGCGCCAAGCACAGGCGTGTGTTCTGCATGTGTAATTATGTACGGAATAGCGTGACCTAAGTATGTAGCAGGCGGCGGGAATTGATGGGACTCAGAAACACCCCCACAATTTAATTCATTTGTAGTAGGATCGGATAGGATACCAAAAACTATCGCCCTATAAGGTGCAGTCAATTCCAGCCATTTTCAGTACAAAAAAAAAAAAATCGCTAATATTTTATTTGTAAACAAAAATATGACGAGAAATACAGGGAATATTGGACGCACATCGCGAGGTGCATTTCCTCGAAAACGACCTATTCGTGGAGTATATACCGACTTCAGGACATGTTTTGGACAAAATAGTTTACTGGCTTGTTTCGTCTGGATGTCCAAGGTTGGATTATGGCCGTTTTTTGTGGAATATTTTCATCTGTGTGTAATAATGAACCCGCAAATGTGAGTCGCGCTGTGTACGTTAAAGCCGTGTACAGAGAAAGGATGGATGGATATTCGTTGTTTGTCGGACAAATGTGTTTATATTACCCGCTGTGGTAATCACATCTGAAAGTGGTTTATACCGGCGGATTCATGAGAATCTAAGCTTTCCATCGGTGTATAGTGTTTGTATAATCGCGTTTGCAGCTTCAGACATTTAAGGAAATGCTTATGCAGATCTCAAAGTGTTCCGCGGGCGGGACAGTGAAGCTTAACAGGTTAACAAATCCGTGGATCCAGACTATAAGCCGTATCACTGCCAAAATCTAATCACTTGGTCCTTGTGTCATTTCTGACCTTCTCTGAAAATTTCATCCAAATCTGTTGATCCGTTTTTGAGTATTGTCGCTAACAGACAGACAGACAGACAGACAAACCAGTGGCGATCATCACGTAACTCCGTAGAGGCATGATTGTTATTTCAAGAGAAAATTGAGTTTCTATTTTCATGTGGATGTAGAGTCACAACAGAAATAAAGAGCAGGAACAGTATTGATTCCAAAAAGTTAACGTCCGGGCCGCTTATTAAAGTAGAAAGGTCAGGTATTTATAGATGAGATGACTGGAAATGTGGAAGATGTAGTCTGTGCATTTGTTCATTTTGGTAGGAAAGAAAGAGTAACAGCAGCTAAAAGCCCTTGTCATTGTCTCAGTTTGTTAAGAAACCGTCATGCTGGAGTAATAACGTTTGAAAAGCTGCTTCAAAGTGGAGAGCGAACGGACTCAAAGAGAGGGAGACGTGAAGTCGGGTTTGACTGTAGTTCTTGATCGTCATGTGATCGATTTAAATTCCCCGGAGCCTGGACCGGTTATGCCAACCGGGAGGCTGGTTACTGAGGATCAGACAGCAGAGGAATAGATAGAAAAAGGTCACACAGACATGAATAATCAGGCAGACTGAGGCCTTGTTACAGCCCGACTCCTCGTAGCATAACTCAGACTGCGACATGGCTACGGTTTCTATCTGACGGAGAATGAATGGATTGCTGAGGCCAGTCAGAATGAAGAGGCTGTTTCAGGTGAAGCTTTCATTTCCGCAAATATTTCTCTGTCTCAGAGCTTTCTCTTTCCCCCAGTCCCCCTCTGTGTTTTTGCTTTTTGGCTTCACTGCGGCATAGTTTTAGTAGGATTGCAAGTAACCTAGAGAGACCGTAAAGACAGCTCTCCTGAATGCAGCTTTTGGCAAGTTTACAAAAATGCGGCAATATTTGAAACATAATTTTAACTTTTATTCCCAGAAATCTTGTCAGGTGATGTTACTGAACTACTCAGCAGTTTGACATATGTGCATGACATGTTTTGCTTGGATTGTGGTCGCAAAGTGAGGCTAAAGATGCGTTTGTTTTTGGGTTTATGCATCAGGAGATAGTTTGTGGTTGTTGAAGTTTGGCCATTAAGTTATGGTAAGATTTAGTTTTTTCTTTAATTTCAAGCTGCATTTACCCAGTCCTGTTGTCTTCGTTTACAGCCACCAAAAAATGTAGTTACATGAGACAAATAAGAAAACAAAAACAAGAAAATGTTTTTAAAAAATGAGCCACAAAATGACAAAAGAGCAATCTAGTATTTTACTTTATGATCAAAACAACTTGTCCTGGTCTAGAAATTATTTTAAATTTATAGTTTTACTAATTTGCAATCTACAGTGTAAAAAAAAAATAAAATCATGGGTCCTATTGGCCATTGGCCTTCTTAACAAAGAACGTTTTTTAACGCCTTTATAAGGCAGTCCGCTCTGTGGTCATTTTAACTTTCCTTAGGTTTTTATTTATCTTGTATTCTATTGTATTTAACTGATTATTGTTATTGCTGTTTCTGTTGTGTATTTTTATTGTTGTGTATCGCATTTTATTGTGTTTTGTCTGTTGTTTGCTGCTGGCTGCACCAAAAATTGCCCCGCGGGGACATTAAAGATTTCTTGACTTGACTTGACTACAGTTAGTGTCTTCTCTGTATTTTTTACATTTTACTAAGTCATCCCGCGGGCTGCTTGTTTGACACCCCTGCTTTAAGGCCTGTTTTGGAACATTTCGGGCTTGATTAGGATTTTCCTGTCAGCAAACTTTCACAGAAGCTGACCCCTTTGCAGCCGCTGCAAAAGCTTTGTGATGATGCCCACTCAGGAGTGCCCGCTGCCATTGAATGGAAGTAGTGGAGTTATTTAAAGCCCACTGAGTGTCCACAGATCGATGCAGGCACTTAGTGTGACCTGGGTGCTTACACAAACACAGACATGTTTAACCGTGTTCTGCCTGCTGATGTGCCAGTAGGGCAGTTTGCCGCCGTGTAAGATTCATTTATTTTCATGGTACTCTGAGCGAGAAAGCGAGGGCGACAACAGCTGCACGGTCTGCTTGAAAGTTCCTGCTTTTTCAGGGACTGCCCGCCTCAGCTTTAAAAATAGGCTGCTGATGTCACAATCAGGTGATCCCAGCAGTCCCGAAATCTCTCCAAGTTGTTCTTTATGACTGTCGAGCAGCTCCCGTATGACCCGACTGCAGCATTAGGTCAAGTCATGGGGCGTCATGTGACCGTTAGCAGCTCACGCTTCCAGTCCCACACAGACAGACACAAGGAAGCATGTATGAGCGATGCGCAAGTCTGTTCCCTCGCCCTCCAAAGAATGAGCGCGCTTATCCACAGGAAACCCACAACAATGGCTCTCTATCCTGCTCTGAGGAGAAGCTCTATTAGCTTTCTTCCTTCTATCCTGCATCTACTTCCCCGAGAGCAATAACTGCTTAAAGTAGCCACATCCATTAATGCTCCCCCAGGGATTTTCCAGCTCTGATATCATGGGAAAACTTCGGAATATTTGTAGTTTTGGGTCATCAAAGGGGTTTCTAAAATCTAGGGCTGGAAGTGATGCCTGCGTTGTGGTATAAAGCAGGTGAATTATCCCAGTTCCCTACCGAGATCTGCTCTGTAGAAACCAGGCTAATGAATTTCTCTGTATAGCTGGAAGAAGCACCGAGGTTACCCATTCCTCCTCTCTGGTGTTAGCGGTACAAATGCAAATTAGTGCAATGATGCATTAGATAAAACTTAGCCATAGAAATCATTTTAAACATTATGGGCCAAACAAATAGCAGAAATCCAGTACAATATGTTGCAACTTTAGGCTCAAATAATCAGACAGATCAGGTGCTCTTTAAAAATTAACAATATTGTTTGTGTAATGCTTTCATAAACCAAGTTACACATATTTTTAAACCTTAAAAACCACCAAACAAATCAGCACATGCAGGTGAAGCGTGCTCTGCTGACCCACATAGGAAATGGAAACAGGTGAACGTCTATTTCAGCTCATTTCATCTCAGTGATGGATGTTCTCCAGAGAGTTTCTGGTCCTGCTGTTTACCCTCTCATACATCCCCTCAGGCTTACAGTATAAAATGCATTTAATCTGGATTATATTAACTGCAAACAACGTCTATATCTTAATTCTGTTTTAATGTATTTTTTAGAGATTGTAACACCGTATTTATTTGTGAATTCTGCATGAAAACAACCTTTCTGTTAATTTTGAAACACACATTTTAATGTAGCTTATAATAAATACCAATTATTGTTATCATTCTGTCAAAATGTTGTAATTTCAGTCCAAAAAAATGTCAGTAGCACTCCAGTCATGCAACCTGAAATCTGTCTATTGCGACTAACGTTTCGATTTGTTGACATTTAGCAGGTTTGTCTATGCGAGTCTATCAGAGAGGTAGATAAAGATAGAGATAAAGTAGGCAGGTAGGACGTAAATCTGATATACAGACACCTTTTTTCTTGGGCCATTGGAGACGAGAGGCTTCAGTAAATTATAAAGAACCTCTCATTTACATCCGCCCTCTCTTAACTACAGCAGCAGATATGATGAAAAAGCCAACACAACGCATTCATTAATTGCAAAGAGTGCAGCCAAACCCTGACTGGGAACACAGCTTTCCCTGCTGGAGCAGCAAAGTTCCATACTGAAATGTTAAAAACTAGCAGAGCAGTCGTCCTCCCTTCCTCCCTGTCGTGTTTCCATGCTTTATCTGTCTTCCGTCATTTTATTTGGGCTATTAGGATCTTGTCTGGCCTTCAAGAATGTAGATCTGTTGTGATGAAACTGCAAAAGACGGAGGAAAAGTACAGCAACAGAATATAGTGCTGACTTTGTCTCATAGGCTTCCTGTTGTTGGTTCAAATAATCTTAGGGGCACTGTGCAAGATCTAGCTAAATCTCCATCTGTTGACAAGGGTAGTAAATTGTTTAAAAGAAACAAAAAAATGTGTCAACTATTGGGTCAATCAAGATGATAAAATAGCACCGCACTATGACTTATTATTGAGTAGAAACGCATGCATTCTTGACATTTCACAGCGAGGCCTGGAGCGTCTGCCTGTCGCTCTGAGCGATGCTCTCGGACGCTAATTAACGAGGCGAGTCAATAAAAACCCAAATTACTACTTTGCAGAGGCAGTCGTTGAAACGGTTCACTCGAGTTGTATCGGACGGCTCTTATTTCAGGAACTTACTGCACTGAGATCATGAAAATGAATGCAAAGTAAACAAGCACAGCCGTAGCAGTTGTCTGGCGCTGGGCTACATGTTAAAAATGAACCCTTCTGTTGTCCTCATATATATATATATATATATATATATATATATTGTTCCCATGTCTGAAAAAAATCCAAAAATTCCCAAAATTTATAAACATGTGCAAAATCTTCAGGAATACATTTTTAAAAAAATTCTTAAAGTTTCCCTTAAAAGTTTTATTTAAAAAATCCCCAAATTTGGCAAGAAATAAAAATTTAAAAAACTGAAAAATATATAAATTGTATATATGCTAAAAAAACGTATGAAAATCTTCCCAAAAAATCCTAAAAATATGTGAAGTGATGACATATATATCCGTAAAAGGTCTAATATTTTCTTTCAGAACATTTGGAAAAAAAGTGATTTTTTTTCGAATGTTCTGAAAGAAATATTTTTTTAACATTTCTTTTTTTTCCCGCCAAAAATGTTGAAGATGTGGAAGTTTTCACTGTGAAAATATGTATTTTCCCCACATTTTCAAATTGTAAAACAAGTCAATCCCCCAAATTTGGCAAGAAAATTCTTGTAAATATTTTCAAAACATGAGTAAAATTGGTGAATGTTCTTAAATAAAATATTAGAAATTTTACTGATACATATGTATCACTTGAGATATTTTAGGATTTTTGGAAGATTTTTACTCATTTTTTGACAATGTTTACAAGAATTTTCTTGCCAAATTTGTGAGATTTTTTTAAAATAAAACTTTGAAGGGAATTTTAGGAATGTTTCTTCCTGAAGATTTTTGCAAGAAATTTGGGGATTTTTTTTGCTGAATTTTGGATTTTTTTCAGACAAGGACACAATATTTTTTGATGCCTGTAAATGAAGACAATAGGAGGGATAAAACCTTTTTCCTGTGGTCCTTCCAGTGCTTCCTTCTTTTCCTTTTTAGTGTTTTTTTTAGCGCTATATATCTCAGATACAAAGGGACATGCAGGTGCAGCGTTCTGATAAAATCTGTTTCTGCTGTTTCACTCCCTCTCCACACACACAGTACATATGCTGAATCGTAAAGTCCACTGACTCTGATTAATACCAGCAGAGCTCTCATGTGATCTGTGTGTGTCTGTGTGTGTGTGTAGACGGTCACAAAGCACTGAGGAAGAGTCAGGTCATATCACTAAACCCGCAGACAGACATCAAGTTTAAAGTCTGGTTTGGTTTTAAGTGATTAATCTTCTGTTGTCTCGGCTATATCACCTCCGCGTACACAACGGTGACACAAACGCTGATTATTAAAGCATTTTTTGGGGCTTATCTCCTCAGTCTGACCTGAATATGAAAAGTGTGGGACAGAAACAAGTCAGGTACCGCTGCTGGGGATTTCAGACTGACCTGTACTCGTTTTTGGGATGTGGAGATGTCATGTGAGGACACCGTTTCACTGGAGCTTTTTTTTCATATCTTGATGTGGATATGCTCTCAGACTAACAAACCAAACTACTGCACAAATGGAAGGACGCTTTCTTGAAGTGCTCTGGCCTTAGTGATGAAATTAATGACAATGTTGCAAAATTAGTCGTAAAATAATTCTCTTACAAGTAACAAAAGCAGATTAGCTTCAATCAGTGTGGTACAGGATGATAAACTTTTAAATAATGGAAATAGGGTCCGCCTGATATGGATTGTTTGAGGCCGATATTTGGCAGAAAAAAATACCAATAACCGATTAATCGGAAGAAGAAAAGTCCAATAATTCCTTAAAAGTTTCTCTTAAAATTTCAATTTAAAAAAAACAAAATTTGGCAAGAAAATTCTTGTAGTTTCAAAAAAAGAGTAAAAACCCTCCAAAAAAAATCCTAAAAATATCTGAAGTGATTACAGATATATCAGTAAAACTTCTGATGTTTTCTTGAAGAACATTCACACAAAAAAAATCAACCAAAATCCAGCGAAATTCGCTGGATTTTAGTTGATTTTTTTTATGTGAATGTTCTTAAGCATTTTTAACATTTCTTTTTTTTCCACCAAAAAATGTTCAAAGATTTCCCAAAAATGTTGAAAATGTGGACATCAGAAGTTTCACTGGTAAAATAGATATATTTTCCCACATTTTCAAAGTTTAAAACGGGTGAAATTTGACCTTTAATCTGCAAAACTTAGGCTGATGATTATTATTTTTGAAAAGGGCTTTAATCGATCGATTTAATCGGCCGGTGATAAATCAATCGGGCCCTAAATGGAAACAATGAACAACAAACCATATTTTTAACTTCACGTTGCATCACCAAAGGGCAATCTTTCCTGCTTTGGATCACAGACTGATTGGCTGCAGATGATTATGAAAACCTCCTCTGCTGACAGACAGCTCCTTCGCTGAGACATTTACCGGTGCTAGACGCTCTGCTCCAAACACACAAACACTGCTGACTGTTATCCTCAGTGTGAAAACACCGGCATGGCTAGAGGTCGAAGGGTGCCGTTTAAAGTTGGATGACGAGGATTTGTCGTTATCTGCACGGTGACAGATGGGGAGCACAGCTGGTCCTAAATCTGCAGCTCAGGTGACTCACACCCGAGCGTCTCACACCGATTTCAGACTACAAATATATTGTTCTACATACTGCAGCAGTTAATCATTTTATTGCCTCCCAGGCCTACCATCTGACATGCAGCACAAGATCTGCACAAGATAGTACATGTTCGCTGCTATTTTCGACTTGCTCCAGTGCCTTTTTTAAACTTTGCGTCCATTGAGAGAAGACGTGAAGAAAGTGGAGGCTTCAGAAAATGTGCTTCTAAAGCAGGCCTTTTCTAAATACTGACAATAAGTGCAAGCAAGCAGCACACACGCATGTTAACGTGCACGCTTAATCTAACCCTCGTGTCGTCCTGCAGGCCAAATTGACCCGGTTTAAAGTTTGAAAATGTGGAAAAAATACATATTTTTTCACAGTGAAACTTCTAATGTCCACATTTTCAACATTTTTGGGAAATCTTTGAATATTTTTTGGTGGATAAACAGAAGTGTTAAAAATGTTTCTTTAAAAGCATTCACAAAAAAAAATCAATCAAAAATTAAGGGAAAAATCGCTGGATTTTGTTTGATTTTTTGTGAATTTTCTTCAAGAAAATAGAAGTTTTACTGATATATATGTAATCATTTTAGATATTTTTATTATTTTTTGGGGAAGATTTTTACTCGTTTTTAAAAAATATATATTTACAAGAATTTTCTTGCCAAATTTGGGGATTTTTTTTTCCAAATGAAACTTTCTAGTGAAACTTTTATTGGAATTTTCTTCCTGAAGGTTTTGCAAATTTTGAGAAATTTTGGGATTTTTTTGCTGAATTTTTGGCTTTTTTCAGAGCAGAAAGCCATTTGAAGAAAATATTATAAGTTTTACTGATATATATATATATATATATTAATGTAATCACTTAAAATATTTTTAGGGTTTTTTGGGGAAGATTTTTATTCATTTTTTGAAAATATTTCCAATTTTAATTTTTAATTTTTTTACATGTTTTTTTCTTGTCAAATTTGGGGATTTTAAAAAAATAAAACATTTAAGGGAAACTTTTAAGGAATTTTCTTCTTGAAGATTTTGCAAGGTTTTTTTTTAAAAATAAATTTAGGGAATTTTCTTTGCTGAATTTTTGGATTTTTTTCAGAGAAAGGAACAATATTTTTTGATGCCCGTAAGTGAAGACAACAGGAGGGTTAATTTAATGCCGTGTGATTTAGGGTAGAGACGGGCTTCTCTTATCTTTGGTGCTCACTGGCAGCAACATTTATTTACACACCTGATCTATGGGCTAAGAGTGTAGACGTGAACATCTAGCGAGGGTTTTGTGTCCATCGGCCGTATGGAGCGTGAAGCTTTTGTTTCCGCTCGTTTTCAGAATCCTGTTGCAGCGGGAGATAAAATACTTTGGGATTGGTCATCAGCGGAAACAACGTCTCAGCCTGTAAAGCTACAGACAGACAATAGTTTGTGTGTTTTGCAGCGATTTCCTCTTTGCTCCTGTAAATGTTATCTTTACTCGCCAGGCGTCATAGTCACTGCAGAGACTTAAACGTTGAAGCTGTTTGCTGTGAACGGACTTTAGTACGTCGACACCAAGCCAGCAAACTGTACAACATACAGCACCCTCTAAACTTAGACACATGATTCAGATTAGGAAAAGGAACAAGGGAATAGAGGAAGGATCCAGGACGAATACACACAGAGCAGATGATGCGTGTACACAATCATACATTTAATATATGGAGTCTACACTGAGCTGGTTTTCAATTCAAACGTCACTTTAATTAAACTCCACTAAACATCAGATGCTGCTTTTGGTGTTCTACGGCTAAAGAGAGCTTTTGGAAAACAGTGACATTAGATTGTAAAATTAAAGCTGCCTTTAATTCAAATGCCAGAACTTGGGCTGAAACGATTCCTCAAGTTGTTCGATTACTTAAATTCCTCGAGGCAAAATTATCTGAATCGGAGCTTTGTTTTGTCCACTAACTGGTTTCCCCAGACTTCATCCTATACAGAACAGAACTTATAATCAATCAATTATAAGGGGATTTTAAATTTGATGCTTCTATTTTAACCGGCGCAGCTTTTTTAGCGTTTACGGCGTTGGTTTATTAGATCAGAGGCTGAACTATGAAGGCAGTTTGACACAGTCAGCAGATTTTTTTAGTTTTTTTTTATCTCTAGCCATGGCTTTGCAGCTTCCATCGAGGTGCAGGATTTTATGTTTCAGTGAAAAATAAACCTGCAGTGAATAAAAATGTGATCAGACCAAGAAAAGGAAGAGTTCAGTGTGGATAAACATCTTTGTAAAAATGCTATTATGACATTTAAAAGGATAAAAAAACACGAGTGACCAAAAATCCTTTTTTAAATTATTTTGTGAAATATTGTACTTGTTGAATTCAGTTTATTTTTAAATTGTACAATGAAAAATCTAAGAAATTAAACTTCCATTTTTGTATTTTTTTATAATTCATATATAGTAACTTTTTTACTGTAGAAATGAGATTTTAAAGTAAAAAATTGAGACCGATCAAAAAACCTTTTTAAAGCCTTTTTTTAAACATTATTTTGTGAAATATTTTACATGTTGAATTCAGATTTTTTTTGTAAATTCTAGAATGAAAAATCAAATAAATTAAACTTCCATTTTTGTATTTTTTTATAATTTATATATAATAACTTTGTTACTGAAGAAATGAGATTTTAAAGAAAAAAATTGAGACTGACCAAAAAACCTTTTTAAAGCCTTTTTTTTAGATTATTTTGTGAAATATTGTACACATTAAATTCAGATTTTTTTTGTAAATTCTATAATGAGAAATCAAATAAATTAAACTTCCATTTTTGTATTTTTTATAATTTATATATAATAATATTTTTACTGTAGAAATGAGATTTTTAAAATAAAAAAATGAGACTGACCAAAAAACCTTTTTAAAACCTTTTTTTTCCCATTATTTTGTGAAATATTGTACACGTTGAATTCAGATTTTTTTTGTAAATTCTATAATGAAAAATCAAATAAATTAAACTTTTTTTTTTAAATAACTTGCAGTATCATAATTTATTTTTAATGCAAAAAAAATTGCAGTGAATAAAAGTGATAAGAGCAAGAAAAGAAAGAGTTCAGTGTGGATAAAGATCTTTACAAAAATGCGACCATGACATTTAGAAGAATGAAAAAAACAGGAGAGTGACCAAAAATTAATTTCCACGAGTGTTGTCCATATTTACTGTGACATTGTGTTGGCGTGTGTCTCTGTAATGCTGATCTAGAAGTCATGTGCTAGCGTGATGATGGATTTACATGAGTGTATTCACATTTTCCCGGCTGTGGAAATGAATTTCCTCCTTGGACACAGAAGCAAACAGAAGTACGTCTAATTCAATCAAAATGGCAAATTAAAAAGATTCCTCAAAGTTTTCTGCCGTCCTTTGATCAAACTTTCATCTCAACGTCACACCCACTGGTGATGTCTCTGTCCTGTACCTGAATCTGTCTGTCCTTTGTGTCTCTGCTGGTCTGGATTTTAGGAAGTGTGTCCTCTGTGGGAGTGGGTGGGTCGGACTCTTCCTGTTTACAATACGGTCCTCTGTTCCTGGTCACAGTGGGGCTTCAGTTTCTGGCTCTCTAACGCCGAGTTCCGGTCCTGAGGGGATTAGAGTGTGTGATTAAATTAGATTTAAACATATGACGTTTGAAAACGGAGTGATTTGGTGCTTTTTTTTGTCCATGTTATCTTTTTGTTTTGGCATTTTTAGGCACTTTCTAGGCAGATACACAGGTACAGCTGATTACAAGGGACTGTTTCTGGATGTTTTCTGTTCCCGTTTCAAGTTCATAATTCACTGCTATTTAAAGTCCTACACATGATATATTCAGGGACAAATTTTTTCAGATAATTTTTTTTTGAGGGCTTTCATTTGCTTTTAAATTGTGTCATTGAAGTTTGGCGATTGTTTTATGATTCTCAGGGTGAAAGACAAAGAAAAATAACGATGAATGTTTCATCCACTTTTGTCTGTAGCGGGAAGGTACAAGTCATTTTTTCTATGTCTTAGAAATGTCCCTAAATCAGGGGTGTCAAACATGAGGCCCACGGGCCAAAAGCGGTCCTCCAGAGGGTCCAATCTGGCCCTCAAAGTGTAAAAATTACAGAGAAGACATTAACTGCAGATTGTAAATTAGTAAAACTATAAATTTAAAATAATTTCTAGACCATGACAAGTTGTTTTGATCAGAAAGTAAAATACTAGATTGCTTGTTGTTCTTTTGTCATTTTGTGTCTAGTTTTTGTCTTGTGTTTGTTGTTTTTTTGTCAGACTTTTGTTGTTTGTCTCATGTTTTTGTCGTTTTGTTTCTTGTTTTTGTTGTTTCATGTTTCCTTTTTGTCTCGCTTGTGCTTTTTGTCTTATTTTTTCACTTTCTGTTTTGCTTCATTCATTGTTTTGTGTATCGTTTTTGTTGTTTTCTGGGTTTTTTTTATCTCGCTTGTGTCGTTAGTCTAGTCTTTGGTCGTTTTGTTTCTCGTTTTTGTCATTTTTTGTCAAATTTTTGTCTCTTTTTCTTTTGTTTCGTGTCATTTGGCAAATTTTTGGTCATTTTGTTTCTCACATTTGTCATTTTGCTTCTCGTTTTTGTTCATATTTTGTTGTGTTTTTGTCTGACTTTTGTCGTTTTGATCATAGAGTAAACTAAAATACTATATCGTTCAGTTCCGGATACCTGTGACTAAATGTTTTGTTCCTTTGTAGATAAACTGTGATCTGTAAGTTGTAATGTATAAATACCCTGCGGCATAATATGTTGTTAAAATTTTAATTATTTTTCTTAAGAAATTTCCGGTTGTTCATGATGTTTTGTAAAAAGATAATTCATTCAATGTGAAATTTTTCAAAATGTGCTTTTTTGCACTAAACCAAAGGAAAAAATGTGGAGTTGTGGTTATTTATAGATTATTGTGCTGTGATTTTACTGGTCACTTTAGATCAAATTTGGCTGAATGTGGCCCAAGATGAGTTTGACCCCTCTGCTCTAAAGAAAGCGTTTCTTTATTACTTGCAGCCATAACTATCTTTAGGTGGAACTTTAAGTTAGTGCACAGAGAGACTGCTTAATATTTTAGACATTAAACTTCCTATTTGTCCCAAAAGTGACTGGTGTTTTCATTCACCAGTTATGAAAACAACTGAAAATTTGGGCTTTAAAGTACATTTTTTAAATCTATTTTAACACAGGAAAGCCAGCTGTTAAACTTCCATCTATAAAAAAGATAATACATGATAAGATTGTATTTATAGCGTTAGTTTCACTTCTTCAAACACACAAAAGGACACACAGAAGCACCTGTGCACACATCCTGGTTCTCAACGCACATCTAAAAGCTAAGATAACCCCGATGGCGGTTAAGTTTGGAGGATTTACCTCATGTTTCTGATGTAGTAAAGATATACAGTGGATTAAAACACACATAGTTGACATGTGAGACTTGTCCGTGTACGCGTGCTCTCATACATGTTTGATGTTTCAGGGATGTATTCGTCTGATCCCCGGAAGGTTTCCCGTCGCTTTCCACCAACCGGGCTTCAAGGAAAGTGATGCAAGCGCTGAGTGAGAGAGACAGAAACAAAGCCAGCGAGCTCTCCTCCATCCTTCTCTCCTGACCACAAATGTTTCCCTTCCGACTATAAATACACCCCTGAAACCCGCCACGTCCTGAAACATGAAACGGCACTAAAAGTGATTATCAAGGTCCAGAATAGCCCGAAGTGTCTCGTTACATCCAAAAGCCGAAGGCCCCGGGATGATACGGCGCGCTTTTATTTTATAAGCCCGGCTTTTATTTTGGAAAGATGCCGTTTTATTTGATTAAACGCAGACAGGCTTTCACGTGAAAAGCTGAAATCCGGATGAAAGCTAAACGTAATCGATAGGAGGTAGATTGTCGGCTTAGAGGCCATCCAGGTTGCGGTGAGGGATGGAGAGGAAAGAGGTGAGAAAACCAATAAAGCTGCATTACGGGCAAAATGGACAGCGAGAGAGGAGGCCCGCCGATTCTCGTTTAGTGCCATCTGTTCAAACTCACTGTCTCCCAACGATGCCGGTCAACACACATCCATAATCATCATCTCCATACAAACTCATTACGTGGAAATTATGTTCAACATTCATTGTGATCAGTGTGTAATGCAGCCGGGGAGCAATTAGGTTAACATAAAGACTGGAAGCAGGGAAACAGGCTGGCAACAACAAAATTTTAACGAAAATGATGTAACTTAAGATTACAATATGCAGATTTTTCCAATAATGTGGATGTAAATGCACTCAACTTGTCATGAGGAACACTGAATGTAGCTTTTTTGTTTACAAGAACACGCCAAAGTTGGCTTGTAATTTGGATTTCATGGTTTATCTTTACCCCAGGACTGAATCCTAATTCAAAAACTGGTTTGCACATTTTGGCTGCTGTACTATTGTCTTTATACATTTTTTGACTTTTCTGTCTTGCATCCTAAAGACCAGGCGATTTGTAGGCCTGCAGCAACAACAAAAAAAAGAGCAAAAAAACCCCAAAAAAGAATATGTGTGTGTGTGTGTGTGTGTGTGTGTTCTTGTACTTGCTACATGGTGAGTACCATTTTCTGCATTTAACTATCAAAGTGAGGACATTTTTACAAAGTGAGGACATTTTGGCCGGTCCTCACTTTGAAACAGCCATGTTTGAGGGTGAAGACTTGTTTTTAGAGAACAGGTATGAATTGAGGTTTGGTTAGGGTTAGGGTAAGGATTAAGTTTAGGCGATCAGTTGTGATGGTTAAGGTTAGGGTAAGGCTCTAGGAAATGCATTACGCCTATGGATGTCCTCACTAAGATAGAAGTACAAACGTGTATGTGTGTGTGTGTGTGTGTGTGTGTGTGTGTGTGTGTGTGTGTGTGTGTGTGTGTGTGTGTGTGTGTGTGTGTTGCTCATTTTCTTCTTCTTTTTCCTCAAAAAATAAACTCGGATATAGAAGAAAATTATCAAAAAAAACACCTCAAAAGAATAAATAAATAAAAAATAAAAACGAAAAATTATATGTTTACATACACACATATATATATATATATATATATATATATATATATATATATATATATATATGTATATATCTCAAAAAAGAAAATTAAGAAATGAAAAGTAGCAAAAATATATATAAATATATATACTGTATATATAATTTTTGCTATTTTTTCTGCATTTGTCGTATATTTTCGTTTTCTTTTTTGCATTTTTGAATTGCCTTTTTTGATATATATATATATATATATATATATTAACCCAAATATTAAAAAAATGCAAAAAATAAAACTAAAAAATGCAACAAAGAAAAAATACAGAACAAATGTGGAAAAAACAGCAAAAATTATATATATATATATATATATATATATATATATATATATATATATATATACACACACACATATAATTAAAAAAAAACTACACTGATGTATTTCTGCAACAGTGGGTTTTTACAGGGTTATGGTGTAACTGCCAAGGAGGATGAACAGAAGCGAAACAGAAATTTAGTGTGATTATCAGAATAGTGGGCCACCAGTTTAACCAACTAATGATGGTTAAAAAAATCCATCTCCTACTGAGTGTAATTTATGTAACTTTGTCTTTATAATGTGTCGGTTATGATATCCAGTAACAAGCCTGCAGTGACTGAATATCAAACCACAATGGGACAAATTGCTCACTTTTTTTTAGCTGTGGATGTACAGGAGACGTAAAGTCCTGAGCCTCAGATACATTCATGTGTACGCGGCCGTCTTCCGTGTGCAGACGACAACAGGAAGCGTGTGAGAAATGTGCTGGGTGAAGCAGACGGAGCAGGCAGGTGGGAGAGGAGGAACAGCTACACTGTGTGGGCGACGGACTTGGCAGGCTCTTCATGCTATCTGGTTTTCATCTCCTGCTTCACTGTAAATCAGATATCAGCGAGTTAGCGCCGTGCTCCTCTGATACGATGGATGGAGCTGATTGTTTGTAGGACGCACGGGACACACAAACAACGAATGTCAGCTGCTCTCGTGGCATGTGCAGACTGAATACAGCCAAGTCAAGGCGACACCAGTATTTATTCCTCTACTTTCCATATCAATCATTCCTGCACTCTCACTTAGATAATTGGAGGTCACGAGATATTAATAGCTCCCATCCTAAACAAGGTAATCTGTGTGTGTGATAGCCACAGAGAGAGTAAAGAAACTGGGCCATGCAGCCTCTTGACAATCTCATTCACCAGCCACAGATTACTGTCACCTCTCGTTAGCGTGCGTGAACGTATGTGTTTGCAGACGGACTATGTGGAGATAAATTAAACAGCACTCCGAGTTCTTTTGTTGTGGTTTCTGTAGCTGATATGTACAGAGAACGTCTCGTGGATGAAAGAGAAAGCGAGAGGGAGGCACAGAAGAGAGGATTAGGAGTGTGTTTGATTCCAGTTGTCTCGTCTAGTCCTCCCTTGATTCTGATTAGCACAGGTCAAAGTGATCAGGTGCTGTCTGCTGCAGCATGAATGCCCTCTAGAGCAGGGGTGTCAAACATGCGGCCCGCGGGCCAAAAGCGGTCCGCCAGTGGGTCCAATCCAGCCCTCGGGACGACTTAGACAAGCGTAGAAATCACAGAGAGGACATTAACTGCAGAGTGTGAATTTGCAAAACTGTAAACTTAAAATGATTTCCGGACCATGACCACAAACGACAGAAACGAGTGAAAAAAATTGCACAAAACGACAAAAACGAGGCATAAAATGACACAAAACGAGAAAAACGAGGGATAAAATGACACAAAGCGAGAAAAACGAGGCGTAAAATGACACAAAACGACAAAAACGAGAAAAATGAGGCATAAAATGACACAAAACAACAAAAACGAGGCGTAAAATGACACGAGAAAAACGAGGCATAAAATGACACAAAACGTCAAAAACGAGGTGTAAAATGACACAAAACGAGAAAAATGAGGCATAAAATGACACAAAACAACAAAAACGAGGCGTAAAATGACACGAGAAAAACGAGGCATAGAATGACACAAAACAACAAAAACGAGTCGAAAAATGACACAAAACGAGAAATACGAGGCATAAAGTGACACAAAACGACAAAAACGAGGCGTAAAGTGACACAAAACGACAAAAACGAGGCGTAAAATGACACAAACGAGAAACAAAGCAACAAAAAATTAGAGACTGAGTCGTGTGTGCTTTCTAAATGGAGACTGTTTCCCATGCATGTCCAGTCCTAAAGGAAATACATTAAGCCCACATGTCTGACTTGAATTTTTTGTGTTTAGCTGGAATGTTTTCACACAACAGCCTCCTCAGTCTAGCGCAGTTGTCTTTTTTATTAAATAACCGAGCAGAAAATGGGGTAAAGGAGAGTTTATATTTGGTATTGTCACCATTTCTGACTTGCTAAATGTTGCTATCTGAGCATCAAAAGTTGCTCTCAAGACACAGAAATTTCTAGGATTTTAATTTTAATTTTTGGCCATTCAGTGTCAGGACATTTTGACAAAGTTTGGGACGATTTAGCAGCATGAAACTCGTCATCATATTAGGATGTAGTCAAATTGTTTGTAATAACTAAAACAAAATTGCCATTTTTAACTAATTTCAAGTCATTTTCTGAGGGTTTCCTATTCAAAAACAGTCACTGGGAGCTAACTTTCACAAATTATTTCTCCACCTTCTTGCCAAAAAGGAGCCGTTTGCAATAAACGTTTCCAGGCATTGTTTCCATGGCAACAGAGACAGAGAGGAAAATAAACCAGACTTGATAATAAGAAGCATCGCAGTCTTAAATATACCATCAGCCCAACTTGAGGGCGTTTAAAAGAGTCTCTAAAGGGCGAAATTGTCCCGGATTATTTCAGGACACGGGTACAAAAATCCCGTGCAGTAAACGTATTCATACAGAATTATACATAAATAATTCATCTGCACTCAAACTGGAGACAACGGCATTGCTATAACCCAATTAAATGTTAATATTACGCATTTTCAGTCTCCACAGGACCATTATAGCATGTCCAGTGCTTCACTAGTTGTAACTCTGCTGGATGAAAGGAGAAAACGTATAAAGATGTGAACTACTTTAGGGTGTTTTCCACCCCGGAGACACGCAAAATAACCCCAGAAAGATGTCAAAAGAGCAGCGGAGATTCACAGAGGTCGATTCCAGGTGTGTTATCAGGCAGTGTGTGTGGGTGTGTGTGTTTTCTGCATTCCAGTCTGAGTCACGTGCAAGTCAACAAAAGCTCTCATTCATCGGGGAGAATTTACTCGTTCATTGTAATCCTCCGTTTCAGCGCGTCTCGTGCGTTTTCTGTTGCTAAATCATTACAGATGGATTCAGAAGTGTCAATCCAAAATATGATATGACATGCACTGCAAAAACTCAAAATCTTACCAAGTCTGTTTGTTTTATTTTTAGTCAAAAAGTCTCATCCCACTTGATTTAAGATAAATTCACAACAAGAGACACTTCAGCAAGATGGAGCGACTTATTTGAAGACAATGCATCTTAAATGTCTTGTTAAGTCAAATAATCTTGAAATTATCTTGCTTTAACCCTCCTGGGGGTCAAAATGGACCCATTTTACAATCTGAAAACTTCCACATTATTAACATTTTTTGGGAAATTTTTGAATATTTTTTGATGAAGAAAAAAAAGAAATGTTACCAAAAAAATTGATGTTACAAATGATACATTTTTTTTAAGATTTACTGATAAAAATGTAATCATTCTAGATATTTTGGAAGGTTTTTATTCATTTTTTGAAAATATTTACAATTTTTATATATTTTTAATTTTTATTTCTTCCAAATTTGAGGATTGTTTTCTTAAAAATAAAACGTTTAAGGGAAACTTTTACAGAATTTTCTTCCTGAAGATTTTGCAAATTTTTTATAAATTTGGGGAATTTTTGTGCTGAATTATTTGGATTTTTTTTCAGACATGGAAACAATATTTTTTGGTGCCGCAAACGAAGACAACAGGAGGGTTTAAGGATGTCTAAGCTTTACAATCCTGTTAAAATAGAGCTTAAAATAAGCTTTCCCAGCTAATTTTACGATCTCAATATTCTAGATATCACATCTTATTTCAAGAAATCTTACCAAGCCATTTTGCACTTGTTCTTTTGGCAGATTTTTTCACTTATTTCAAGGTAAACGTTCCTTTAAATAAGTTTTTTTTAATTGTTTTGAGAGGAGCATTTTTTCCAGTGTGGCGTTACATTAACCACGAATCTCTAAACTTTCCCTGCGCTTTTGTCGTTTCCCTGCAGTGTGTCGGTGAGGAGAACTGGGTGGACAGCAGGACGATTTACATCGGGCATAAGGAGCCTCCTCCGGGAACCGAGGCCTTCATACAGCAGAGGTTTCCCGACAACAGAATCGTCTCCTCTAAGGTCAGCGAAAGCACACATGCATCATACATTCTGCTAAGATACAAGAGCATGGGGCTTAGAATTCACCGATTATTCCAGCTTGTTTTTTTTTTTAACGTGTGGGTAAATAGTTCTTGTGTTGGAAAGGCAGCTTGATAGCGAGTGATTTAATGGATTTTGTATTTTACATTTCAGTGATCCGTTTAGCCACTTTAGACGATGGTTTATTGATCAGTCTGTGCTCTTTCCAGTTTTGTAAAACGCTTTTCATGGCTGCGGTTAACAATACACCCATATTTGTATCGGCATATCCATTTATTGTGACAGTAATATCGGTTGAAAAGCTGCTGTTTGTCTCTTCATCGCAAATCCTTTTAGTGTTTGACGCCTGTGTTTGGACAAAGAAGCATCATCCTGTTTTGTTTTTGCACACGTGGCCAATTTGAAACCAGAAATAAGCTTCATATTATGCGATTTCTTTGGATTTGACATGGAAGGCTGTCGTTTGAGTGAACCATCTCCTGTTTTCAGTACACATTTTGGAACTTCATCCCCAAGAATATGTTTGAGCAGTTCAGGAGAGTCGCCAACTTCTACTTTCTCATCATATTTCTGGTTCAGGTAAAAGAGTTTTCCTGTTACGCCGATGCATCTCTTCACATTTAGTTTAATACCCTGTTAATGGATACAGAATAAAGACAGAAGTTCAACCATAATGGGGAAATATCTCACCACATCTGACTATTTTCTGGATTGTTCTTGGTTTGGTGGAGGATTTGGTGAATGTAGCTGTCATTCAAAGTAATGAAAAGAACTGTGGGGTCAATATATATCATTTATAAATTAAAAACTGAGACACAAAATGACAAAACCTAGACACAAAGTGACAAAACGAGAAAGAAAATGACAAAAGCTTGACACAAAGTGAAAAAGACGAGACACGAAGCGACAAAAACGAGACACAGAATGACAAAAACAAGACAGAAAGTGACAAAACGAGACACAAAGTGGCAAAACGAGACACAAAGTGACAAAACGAGACACAAAATGACAAAATCTAGACACAAAATGACAAAACAAGACACAGAATGACAAAACCTAGACACAAAATGACAAAACAAGACAGAAAACGACAAAGTTATTTTTGAATCAGCTCATTTTATTTTGTTTAGCTAATTAGAAGGTGGTTGTTATTAAATTGGGACAATTACTGAATTGCCATTTTAGTGATATCAAGTCATTTTTTTATTAATAAAGGATTGTTTCCATAATAAATAATGATGGAATTTGTAAAGACATGATCACAATGAACATAAAAACATTATTTTTTTCTACTTTTAATAAAAGTGTATGCAAGATATATCCCATGTGCTTGACCCCGACAAGTTTTAAGTCAATTCCAACAAGTTTTATGTCAGCTTGGATCTTTTCTCATCACTTTGGATCATTTTTGTGTCTTTGTGATAATTTTCAAGTCATTTAGGACAAATTTCATGTCATTCTGGTCTCATTTTTCATAATTATTGATCAGTTTCAAGTAATTTTGGACAATTTTTAAAATCCTTTTGGAGAATTTTCTTGTCGTTTTCGACGAGTTTTATGTCAGCTGTATGTCATTGTGATACATGCTCTTGCCCTAAATCTGTCTTTTTATGTGTCACTTCAGCTGATAATCGACACTCCCACCAGTCCGATCACCAGCGGACTGCCGCTCTTCTTCGTCATCACCGTCACCGCCATCAAACAGGTGAGACTGGAAGGCTTTCTTTGGTTGATCTCACTTCAGGGTAGCTTTACGGACATTGACAGACATGTTATCGCTGCTTCATCTCCGTCTTTTCTCTTCCTCTCAGGGTTATGAGGACTGGTTGAGACACAAAGCAGACAACGCTGTCAACAAATGTCCCGTACACGTGGTGCAGCACGGGAAAGTGGTTCGAAAACAAAGCCGCAAGCTCAGGGTATGTGTGTGTCAACAGATAAATCACTCCCACTCCAAATTACACCAACAGAGCTTTGGTGTGTTTGTTTTATTGGCTCATGGGATTTTTCTGCTATTAGGCTCTGTGCTTGACAACATGTGAGGGCAATTTAGCTTGAAAAACTGTGATAGTAATGTGTGTTACGCAACAACACGAGGGTGAAATACGGTTAAAATAACAGATAAAGGAGGGTTTGAGACTTTTAAGAGAAGAGAATAAAAGTTTATAGCCACTGGATGAACTTGAAAGCTTTGGGAAGCACAAGGTAAGCTCGTTAGGTAATCTGCATTAGTAGAAAGTGCATTAGCAATACGAGGAAAGAGTGCAATTAGTGCCATCCCTTGAAGATGCTGAGGTTTGTGTTTTTTAGATGTGGTACAGTTGTTTTCCACCTCGAGTTATTTTATAATCTCAGCCAAAGCCCTGCTAACTACTGCAGAAATTGGTGCTTAAAGGCAGAGGTGTCAAACATGCGGCCCGCGGGCCAAAACCGGCCCTCCAGAGGGTCCAATCTGGCCCTCAAATGGTAAAAATTACAGAGAAGACATTAACTGCAGATTGTACATTAGTAAAACTATAAATTTAAAATAATTTCTAGACCATGACAAGTTGTTTTGATCATAAAGTAAAATACTAATTGTTCCTTTGTCATTTGTGTCTAATTTTTGGAGTATTTTGTCTTGTTTTTTTGTCAGACTTTTATTGTTTGTTTCACATTTTTGTCGTTTTGTGCTTCCTTTACGTCTCGCTTGAGTTTTTTTGTCTCATTTTTGTCATTTTGTGTTTTGCTTTATTCATTGTTTTGGTTCTCGTTTTTGTCGTTTTTTTCTTGCTTTTGTCATTTTTTGTCTCGTTTGTGTCCATTTTTTTGTCGCTTTGTAACGTTTTTGTCCCTTTTTTTAATTGGTTCGTGTCATTTGTCTCATTTTGAGTCATTTTGTTTCTGGCTTTTGTCATTTTTTGTCTCGTTTGTGTCCATTTTTTTTGTCACTTTGTAACGTTTTATGTCCTTTTTTTATTGGTTCGCGTCATTCGTCTCATTTTGAGTCATTTTGTTTCTCGCTTTTGTCAATTTTTGTCTCGTTTGTGTCCATTTTTTTGTCGCTTTGTAACTTTTTATGCCCCTTTTTTATTTGTGTCATTTTGTTTCTTTCTTTTGTCGTTATGCATCTCATCGTTGGAATATTTTGTTTTGTTTTTTTGTCATTTCTGAAGTATAATTGATTCAGATATCATTCCATTCGACTAAACTAAAATACGATAAAATTAGAATTTGTCTTCTGTTTGTGTCTCAGGTCGGAGACGTCGTCTTAGTGAAAGAAGACGAGAGTTTTCCCTGCGATCTCATCCTTCTGTCCTCGTCTCGGGACGACGGGACGTGTTACGTTACTACAGCCAGTCTGGATGGAGAGAGCAGCCACAAAGTACGTTGGATGAAGTTAATTTATCTATTTTTTTATGTGTGAATTTTTACTTTTGCGGCAGAATAATGCCACTGCACGTTTAATTTTACATTGTTTCATGGAAAGCCCTTATAAATCCACTAGAAATGGAGAATAAAGCTTGTTGATGTTAAAAATGCTGGCAAAAATGGAATAATTTCTCTTCATATGGAAAAAATAGCTCATAAAACATGCAGTGTGCATTATATTGTTTTAAATAATGCACAATAAATGATAACTTGAGCTGTTTCAAGCGTCAGAAAGGTGAATGTATACGAGTCATTTAGCTGTGGTTTGTGTTTTTTTTCTACATCAATCTGTCTGTTTTCCCATCTACCCCATTTACCATCGTCTCACCACCACAAATGCTTCCTCTCCACCTCCCCCCCTTTCTCTTTCTCTGATTCGCTCCTCCTCCTCTGTGTACTCTCCCTTCCTCTGACCCAGACATACTATGCAGTTCAGGACACCAAAGCGTACAACGAGGAGAAGGAGGTGGACTCGATCCACGCCACGATAGAATGCGAACAACCGCAGCCAGACCTGTACAAGTCAGTACAACACGCAGACCTGAGCAAAGCGTTCCTGCCAAATAAATATCCCAAACGTGTCTCATCTCGCTTCTTTTCTTCCCTCCTCTATCTGACGCAGATTCGTGGGCCGTATCAGCATCTACATGGACAATGAGCCAGTAGCCAGGTAATCAAAATCCCAAACGTGCCTTTTTATTTTAACAGGAAAGCCCATTTAACCCCCGAAACTGTGTCGCCTGTTTGCAGACCTTTGGGATCGGAGAACCTGCTTCTCCGAGGAGCCACGCTCAAGAACACCGAATATATCTTTGGTAATTTTGCACCAGATAGACTGATAAATGTTGGACATCACCAGCTACCTCTGTGTGTTTACATGGCAGAGAAAACTGCTGGACCAACTACTCTTTTTCTCGCTTTAGCTGTTGCCATCTACACTGGCATGGAAACCAAGATGGCGCTCAACTACCAGTCCAAGTCTCAGAAAAGATCTGCAGTGGAAAAGTAAGATGCTTCCCTCCTTTTGTTTTATGCTGTGAATTGTTTCTAAAAAGAGCCCGTTAGCGGCGTTTGACATCCTTATGCAAGCTTGGCAGCATCCTCTTTTCTCACTTAACACCAGCTTAGATAATCATTGATATTTTTTGCTCGTCCTTCGATCCATCTGCTCACTTTTCACGTCTTCATTTATTCACCGACTGAGGGTCTGAGGCTCTCGCTGCACTGAGTGGATCAGTTTTCTCTCCATCTGGCATTGACGGAGTCTTGCATCCAGATGGCTTGTCGAAATGACTGACTGTAGGTGGATTACATTTACACTGGGTTACTGTGTCCGCCTCATTAACTCACTGGATTTGCATTTGTCCTCCTTTTACCAGAATCGACTTGGCTGAGAGTGAATGTCTTATCTGCTGCCTTCTTTTTCAAAACAGTGTGTTGCTTTCCGAACTGCAATTTGAAAAATGTCTATCAGCGTTTCCCGAAAACTAAGGCGACATTCTGAGGTGTCTCGATTCGTCCATAACCCTCTGCAGGTCGATGAATGCCTACCTGGTGGTCTACCTGTGCATCCTCATCAGCAAAGCCGTCATCAACACGGTGCTGAAGTACGCGTGGCAGGCCGACCCCAACAGAGACGAGCCCTGGTACAACGAGAGGACGGAAGTGGAGAGGCAGAGACACGTCGTGAGTCTTCGTTTCGTTCCTTAAATCTACGAAGGGCAAACATTTCTGCATCCTTTTCTTACCTTCTCGTCCTCTTCCTCTGCAGCTGATCAGGGCTTTCACGGACTTCTTGGCCTTCATGGTTCTTTTCAACTACATCATTCCCGTCTCGATGTACGTCACCGTGGAGATGCAGAAGTTCCTGGGCTCCTACTTCATCATGTGGGACGACGAGATGTTTGACGAGGAGCTGGGGGAGAGAGCTGTGGTCAACACGTCAGACCTGAACGAGGAGCTGGGACAGGTAGAAAAATACAATCTGCTCTGGTTACAGCCGTGTAAAAACAAACATATTTATGTTGCCGTAAATCTGCTCTCCTTCCAGGTGGAGTATGTGTTTACAGACAAGACGGGGACTCTGACAGAGAACAACATGGAGTTCATAGAGTGTTGTGTGGACGGCCACGTTTATGTACCGCATGCTATCTGTAACGGTCAGGTGAGAGCCCAGCATGCTGAAATGACAGAAGAATATGGCTAAGATCCGATGACAAAACAAATAAACAGCTTGTCAACACACTTATGTGTTACCATTTTTGCCAGATTTAAAACGTATTGTAATATATATCCCATAGACGTCAAAGTACCTCTATTATATATTGACCTGGACAATTTTGTAGCTGCCATTCAAAGTAATGAAAAGAAGTGTTGGGTCAATACATATCATTTATAAATTAAAAACCGAGACACAAAATGACAAAACCGAGACACAAAGTGACAAAACGAGACAGAAAATGACAAAAGCTTGACACAAAGTGAAAAAGACGAGACACGAAGCGACAAAAATGAGACACAAAATGACAAAAACAAGATATAAACGACAACAACGAGACACAAAATGACAAAAACAAGATATAAACGACAAAAATGAGACAGAAAATGACAAAAACAAGATATAAACGACAACAACGAGACACAAAATGACAAAAACAAGATATAAACGACAAAAATGAGACAGAAAATGACAAAAACGAGGCACAAAGTGACAAAACAAGACACAAAATGACAAGAACAAGACAGAAAGTGACAAGCGAGACACAAAATGACAAAACTATTTTTGAATCAGCTCATTTTATTATTGTTTAGGTAATTAGAAAGTGATTGTTATTAAATTGGGATGACTCTTTAGTTGACATTTTGGTGATATCCAGTCATTTTTTTATTAATAAATGATTGTTTCCATAATAAATAATGATGGAATTTGTAAAGACATGATCATAATAAACATAAAAACATTATTTTTCTACTTTTAATAAAGCGAATACAAGATATATCCAATGTGCTTGACCCCGACAAGTTCAATTTCAACAAGTGTTTTGTCAGTTTGGATCATTTCTCATCATTTTGGATCATTTCTGTGTCTTTGGGATCATTTTTGGGTCATTTATGTCAAATTTTATGTCATTCTGGACTAATTTTCTGTAATTATGGATCATTTTCAAGTCATTTTTGAGTTTTTGTGATAATTTTTGAGTCATTTAGGGCGATGTTCATGTCTTTCTGGACTAATTTTCCGTAATTATGGATAATTTTCACGTCACTCTGGACGGGTCAGTGCAAAATTGTGGGTTTTTTTGTGACGTGATTGACAGGTATCATAGTTGACATTTTAGGGAAGCCAAGTCATTTTTTATTAACAAAAGACTTTATTTCAAAAGTCCCTCAATTATAAATATAGACCCATGTACAGTATGTTGCTTATATTTGGCTTCTCTTACATTTCCTGATCAGCTGATTAATTTAACGCCAGAATCCATATCCTCACATCAAGGCTTTATGTTCATCACCAGAGATGTCATTTTTGCTTTGTTAAGACCGGCAGAATTTTTGCATTTGACGTGTGTTGTCGGTAGGTGATGCCTGGTGCCGCCGGTATGGACATGATCGACACATCGCCCGGCCCCAAAGCGAGAGTGAGCGTCGCCACACGTTAAATGTCTGTACGTGTTCGTGTTTATGATCATACGTGGAGGTAACACGGTGCTGCTCGTCCACCACAGGAGCACGAGGAGCTGTTTTTCCGGGCGCTGTGCTTGTGCCACACGGTGCAGGTGAAGGAGGAGGAGACGGTGGACGGGATCAAACACGGCATCCACCAGGGAAAGTCCACTTCCTTCTACATCTCGTCTTCTCCGGACGAGGTGGCGCTGGTGGAGGGCATGAAGAGGTGGAGCACACGCACACAACGCTGGCTGTAATCACAAGAGCATTCAGAGGAATTTAGTTTCCCTCTCTTTTTTTTGACACGTTTGCTCCATTTGTTGCTTTGTGCTGCAGGCTCGGTTTCACCTATCTGAGACTCAAGGACAGTCAGATGGAAATCTTAAATAGGGAGGATGAGATTGAGAGGTGAGTGAGTCCAACAAACAATGTCATTAATATCTTTAACCCTTTAGGGATCATTTTCTAGTATATGAAGATATATTTCTTTTTCTTTAACACACATTTCTGAGTGGATTATATTCTGAGTTGCACGTGCATCTCATCACAACCACATCAAAGGGAACGGCTTATTAACCCTCCTGTTGTCCTCATTTACGGACACCAAAGAATATTGTTTCCTTGTCTGAAAAAAATACAAAAATTCAGCAAAAAAGTTTCCCAAATTTCAGAAAAATAGCAAAACTTTCAGAAAGAAAACTCCAATAATTCCTTAAAAGTTTCCCTTAAATGTTTTTTTTAAATCCCCCAAATTTGGCAAGAAAATTATTATAAATATTTTCAAAAAATGAGCAAAAATCTTCAAAAAAATCCTAAAAATATCTGAAGTGATTACATATATATAAGTAAAACCTTTAATATTTTCTTTAAGAACATTCACAAAAAAAAAATCAACCAAAATCTAACGAAATTCGCTGGATTTTGGTTGATTTTTATGTGAATGTTCTTAAGAAAAATGTTTAACACTTCTTTTTTTTTTCACCAAAAAATGGTCAAAAATCTCCCAAAAATGTTGACAATGTGGACATCAGAAGTTTCACTGTGAAAATACGTATTTTTTTTTCCACATATTTAAACTTTAAACCCGCAGGACAACACAAGGGTTAACAGTGTAAACAAGAAGCTTTCAGGCCATGAGTGTAAATTTAGAACAGTGATGATAAAAGATGGTTGTTTTTGAAAGTTTTCTACAATCTACAGCCATGGAAAAAAATAGCAGACCACCTTTCTTCAATTTCTTGTACCACTACAGGTATATTACCTATAGAAAACAATGAACACGACAAAAAAAATCAGCTGATTCCATAATACTTTGTCCTATTTGACATGCTTAAGCTTCATTGTATTGCATTTTGTATGAAGGTATAACAGCGGGGTATTTTCTAATTTTTGTTTCCCCTCATTTTTTTTTTTTTTAATCAGGTTTGAGCTGTTGGAGGTTTTGACATTTGACTCGGTCAGACGGAGGATGAGCGTCATCGTCAGGGCAAACACAGGTAGAATTGCGTACACACGTGCGGGTATTTCGTGTGTTTTTCCTCTAACGGTTTTGTCCCGTTTGTGTGCGCAGGTGAGCTGTACCTGTTCTGTAAAGGGGCAGACTCCTCCATCTTCCCCAGGGTCGTCTCAGGCAAGGTGGACCAGATCAGAGCCCGAGTGGAGCACAATGCAGTGGTGAGACAGATAAAAAAAAAACACACAACCTTTCCCGCTGTCCGATAGACGCATACATTTAACTGGCAGTCTTTTTCACTTGGGGCATTTCTGAAAGTTTCAAAGGTTATACGACTTCCAGAGCTGCAGTGCATGACCCGCGGTTTCCATGGCGACCACCGCAAGTCAGTCATTAGAGCGCGGCCCGCTTCCATCAGATAGCCGTGCTGTATTTGTCCATAAAGGGTCCACTGTGGAAATATCCCTGAGCAGTTAAATTTTTATTGTTATTGCATTGATATATACGTCATGATTTATTCAGCCCAGTCCTGCATCTGTGGGACACTAAACAAAAAGCCACAAGATGCGCTCTGATGGACTGTTTGTCAATATGTTGCAGTCCTTAAACGCCCACGTTAGATTGTCCAAAATACTCGTGCGGAATGACAGAAATAGTAGATAATAGATGTAGGCAGCGTAAAGGGAAGAGTGCATAATAAAGCAATTTACTGCAAACCTTCATTGCATAATGTGCATAAAGTGAAAATATTGAGTTTAGTTCATCAGATTAAAGCTATTTGAGAGAGATATTTTAAGCTCAGTTTGCCATTAACGTGAACTTAAAGTGCAAGCGAAAACCAGGTCAGTAGGAGCTCGCTTGCAGAGAAATCAAAGGTTTCAATGGGAATGGAAAGCTATGTGGTGGGTGTTGGACTAGTGAGGTTGAACTAGAAAGGCCAACTTGTGCCCACACACATGCAGAGAACTGATTCAAACAATTACCTTTGCTTTCACAGTTTGTTTAGAGCCATGCAAAAACAATGAAAGAGAGCCGGGGTGTCAAATACGCAGTCCGTGGTTTTGTCATTTTCTGCCTGATTTTGTCACTCTGTGCCTTGTTTTTGTCATTTTGAGTCTCATTTATGTCATTTCATATCTCATTTTTGCCATTTTGTGTCTCGTTTTTGTCACTTTGTATCTCGTTTTTGTCACTTTGTGTCTCGTTTTTGTCATTTTGTGTCTCGGTTTTGTCATTTTGTGTCTCGGTTTTGTCACTTTGTGTCTCGGTTTTGTCACTTTGTGTCTCGGTTTTGTCACTTTGTGTCTCGGTTTTGTCATTTTGTTTCTCGGTTTTGTCACTTTGTGTCTCGGTTTTGTCATTTTGTGTCTCGGTTTTGTCATTTTGTTTCTCGGTTTTGTCACTTTGTGTCTCGGTTTTGTCACTTTGTGTCTCGGTTTTGTCATTTTGTGTCTCGGTTTTGTCATTTTGTTTCTCGGTTTTGTCACTTCGTGTCTCGGTTTTGTCACTTTGTGTCTCGGTTTTGTCATTTTGTGTCTCGGTTTTGTCATTTTGTTTCTCGGTTTTGTCACTTCGTGTCTCGGTTTTGTCATTTTGTGTCTCGGTTTTGTCATTTTGTGTCTCGGTTTTGTCATTTTGTGTCTCGGTTTTGTCACTTTGTGTCTCGGTTTTGTCATTTTGTGTCTCGATTTTGTCACTTTGTGTCGCGATTTTGTCATTTTGTGTCTCGGTTTTGTCACTTTGTGTCTCGGTTTTGTCACTTTGTGTCTCGGTTTTGTCACTTTGTTTCTCGGTTTTGTCATTTCGTGTCTCGGTTTTGTCATTTCGTGTCTCGGTTTTGTCATTTTGTTTCTCGGTTTTGTCATTTTGTGTCTCGGTTTTGTCATTTTGTGTCTCGTTTTTGTCACTTTGTGTCTCGGTTTTGTCACTTTGTGTCTCGGTTTTGTCACTTTGTGTCTCGGTTTTGTCACTTTGTGTCTCGGTTTTGTCATTTTGTGTCTCGGTTTTGTCATTTTGTGTCTCGGTTTTGTCACTTTGTGTCTCGGTTTTGTCACTTTGTGTCTCGGTTTTGTCATTTTGTGTCTCGGTTTTGTCATTTTGTTTCTCGGTTTTGTCACTTTGTGTCTCGATTTTGTCATTTTGTTTCTCGGTTTTGTCACTTTGTGTCTCGGTTTTGTCATTTTGTGTCTCGGTTTTGTCATTTTGTTTCTCGGTTTTGTCACTTCGTGTCTCGATTTTGTCATTTTGTTTCTCGGTTTTGTCATTTCGTGTCTCGGTTTTGTCACTTTGTGTCTCGGTTTTGTCACTTTGTGTCTCGGTTTTGTCACTTTGTGTCTCGGTTTTGTCACTTTGTGTCTCGGTTTTGTCATTTTGTGTCTCGGTTTTGTCATTTTGTTTCTCGGTTTTGTCACTTTGTGTCTCGATTTTGTCATTTTGTTTCTCGGTTTTGTCACTTTGTGTCTCGGTTTTGTCATTTTGTGTCTCGGTTTTGTCATTTTGTTTCTCGGTTTTGTCACTTTGTGTCTCGGTTTTGTCACTTTGTGTCTCGGTTTTGTCATTTTGTGTCTCGATTTTGTCACTTTGTGTCGCGATTTTGTCATTTTGTGTCTCGGTTTTGTCACTTTGTGTCTCGGTTTTGTCACTTTGTGTCTCGGTTTTGTCACTTTGTGTCTCGGTTTTGTCACTTTGTGTCTCGGTTTTGTCACTTTGTGTCTCGGTTTTGTCACTTTGTGTCTCGGTTTTGTCATTTTGTGTCTCGGTTTTGTCACTTTGTGTCTCGGTTTTGTCACTTTGTGTCTCGGTTTTGTCATTTTGTGTCTCGGTTTTGTCATTTTGTTTCTCGGTTTTGTCACTTTGTGTCTCGATTTTGTCATTTTGTTTCTCGGTTTTGTCACTTTGTGTCTCGGTTTTGTCATTTTGTGTCTCGGTTTTGTCATTTTGTTTCTCGGTTTTGTCACTTCGTGTCTCGATTTTGTCATTTTGTTTCTCGGTTTTGTCATTTCGTGTCTCGGTTTTGTCACTTTGTGTCTCGGTTTTGTCACTTTGTGTCTCGGTTTTGTCACTTTGTGTCTCGGTTTTGTCACTTTGTGTCTCGGTTTTGTCATTTTGTTTCTCGGTTTTGTCACTTTGTGTCTCGATTTTGTCATTTTGTTTCTCGGTTTTGTCACTTTGTGTCTCGGTTTTGTCATTTTGTGTCTCGGTTTTGTCATTTTGTTTCTCGGTTTTGTCACTTCGTGTCTCGATTTTGTCATTTTGTTTCTCGGTTTTGTCACTTCGTGTCTCGGTTTTGTCATTTTGTGTCTCGGTTTTGTCATTTTGTGTCTCGGTTTTGTCATTTTGTTTCTCGGTTTTGTCACTTCGTGTCTCGATTTTGTCACTTTGTGTCGCGATTTTGTCATTTTGTGTCTCGGTTTTGTCACTTTGTGTCTCGGTTTTGTCACTTTGTGTCTCGGTTTTGTCACTTTGTGTCTCGGTTTTGTCATTTTGTGTCTCGGTTTTGTCATTTTGTTTCTCGGTTTTGTCATTTGTGTCTCGGTTTTGTCACTTTGTGTCTCGGTTTTGTCACTTTGTGTCTCAGTTTTGTCACTTTGTGTCTCGGTTTTGTCATTTTGTGTCTCGGTTTTGTCATTTTGTTTCTCGGTTTTGTCATTTTGTGTCTCGGTTTTGTCATTTTGTTTCTCGGTTTTTGTCATTTTGTTTCTCGGTTTTGTCACTTCGTGTCTCGGTTTTGTCATTTTGTTTCTCGGTTTTGTCATTTTGTGTCCCATTTTTGTCGCTTCGTGTCTCGTCTTTTTCACTTTGTAATATTTTGTCTTTTTTTTTTTTTACTTTTGTCATTTTGATCATAAAGTAAAACACTATATCAGTCAGTTCCAGTCACCTGTGACTAAATGTTTTGTGTCTTTGTAGAAACTCTGATCTGGAAGTTGTAATGTGTAAATGATAAACTGAGGCTGAATGTCGTTGAAATTGAAGAAATTTCAGGATGTTCAAAATGTTTTTTGAAAAGATAATTCCTTAAATGTGAACATTTTTCCACTGAAACAAAGGAAAAATCAGGAATCGTGGTTATTTATAGATCATTATGCTGTGGTTTTGCTGGTCCGGCCAGCTGAAGATCAAATTGGGCTGAATGTGGAACCTGAACTAAAATGAGTTTGACACCCCTGCTGTAGACTATTGTTCCTTCCTAACCTTGTGTAATTTACTCACTGTCTTCCAGGAGGGTCTGAGGACACTTTGTGTTGCCTATCGCCCTTTAAGTCCTGAACAATACCAGGAGGTTTGCCATCTGCTCAGCAGCGCCAAGTTGGCACTGCAGGACCGAGACAAACGGCTGGCTGAGGCTTACGACCTAATCGAGAAAGACCTGATACTGCTGGGAGCCACTGCTGTGGAGGACAGGTGGAGGATCTCTTTTGAAGGACACAGCCTGCTTTTATATACAATATTTTGCACCATGGCTAGTAGCTCCGTTGCATAGACACACATTTTGGTTATTTGTTCCTATTTTTAAGCAGAGTGGTTGCAAATTTCAAATGAAGCACACTTTGGAAAAATCAATTTGTGCACTTTTTTTCCTGTGTGAATGTATAAGTCTCTGCACTCGACACAATTCTGAACACTGCAGTAATTCTCTGCATGCTGCTGCCATGAGAAGTGCTGGCCCACTTCTCAGTGAGTGAGGGCAAGTAGCAGTTCAACCCTCCAATCGCACACGTGCCGCTAAGGCAATTATAGTGCAGGCTTAAAAGGAATTGTTGACCCGCAGGGCATTGCAAGCCAACTCATCCTGCTGGAGGAGAAAATTATCTCAGTTTTGCTGCACTGCATGCTCCTGTTGCTGTGGAATAAAAAGCCAAATAAGAGCAAAACAAGCGATTGCTTCTCATGCAACTAAAACATCCGACCCTTCTCTCTCTCTCTGGTTGTTTGTGGTTCCTACTTTTCTCCTCAACAGGCTGCAGGAAAAAGCAGCAGACACCATCGAGTCCCTCCACAAAGCCGGCATGAAGGTGTGGGTGTTGACAGGAGATAAGATGGAGACGGCGGCCGCGACCTGCTACGCCAGCAAGCTGTTTCGCCGCAACACCCAGATCCTGGAGCTGACGACGAAGCGTACGGAGGAGCAGAGCCTTCACGATGTCCTGTTTGACCTGAGCAGGACGGTCCTTCGGCAGCATGGCGGCATGACTCGGGACACCTTCTCTGGGTGTGTATTTGCGAGAGAGAGAGGGATTATTTTCTTGCTAACACTGGGGCAAACATCTGGCATTTCAAGTTCTAGAAAAGTAAAGCTGTTACACACTTTGAAATGACCAGGAAATTTACATAATTGTCTTTCATGTCTTACAGTAAGATGGAAGTGTGTTGCAGCATCATGAAAAGCTGTCCTGTGTGGCTTTAGTGTGCGATATGTGTTGTGTTTGTTCAGTTTATCAGGCGACTGTACCGACTACGGTCTGATCATCGACGGAGCCACCCTCTCTGCGGTGATGAGGCCTGGCCAGGAGGACTCAAACTCAGGGAATTACAAAGAGATCTTCCTGGAAATCTGCCGCAACTGCAGCGCCGTGCTCTGCTGTCGAATGGCGCCGCTCCAGAAAGCACAGGTGCAAAGAGAGCTGAGGACAAACGAAAAAAACGAGTTGAAACATAATTGCACGGACCGTAGTGATACTTTGTGTTGATACACTAAGCCACAGCAAGGGGTATCAGGTGTATGTTTTTCTTTCTATACTTTTAGATCGTCAAGCTGATCAAAGCGTCCAAGGAGCACCCAATCACGTTGGCGATTGGAGATGGAGCTAATGATGTCAGCATGATCCTGGAGGCTCATGTCGGCATTGGTTAGTGTTTGACAGGAACATCATACGTTTCTGTTCAAACTGGCTTTACAGGAACATTCAGAAATCCAAAACATGTCAGATTTGAAAGGCATTTTACACTGAATTTCCCTCAGGAATATTAAAGTATCTATCTATCTATCTATCTATCTATCTATCTATCCATCTATGCATGCATCCATCCATCTGCAAAATGACAACACAACAACAGTCCTGTGACAATACGTAACTTCCTGTTTGTTAAAAATTATCCAATTTGAAGCTTATAATTGTGACATTTCATCTAAACCTGTTTATTCTATATGCATCATTTCAAGAAGGGCATAATTTAATGAACAGTGAAAGAATTGTAGTCGTTCCTACACCCGATCTCCTGCTGTATGTAGAGGACATCGAAGCCAAGCAAAACCATCGTGATTGGTGTCATGTGACAGATGGGCCAGTTCCTGCTTTATCCTGTGACTGAAAAAATACATAAAAGGATTGTTAACCGTACAAAGTCCTTACCTTGCTATGTTTATTTCAAATCCAGTGTTTTGCAGAAGAGTTTAAACATTAAAAAGCATCATGTTTTCACTTCGATAACAGCTTTCATGTGTTTAACGACTGCAGGTATCATGGGTAAAGAGGGTCGCCAGGCCGTGAGAAACAGCGACTACGCCATCCCAAAGTTCAAACACCTCAAGAAGATGCTGCTAGTCCACGGGCACTATTACTACATACGCATCTCTGAGCTTGTGCAGTACTTCTTCTACAAGGTAGTCTGCCTTTGTTGCGTCTTTATTTTAGCATCGATTTACTTTTGTGCTGTTGTGTTTTGTGAACAGACGCTTCAACGGACAAGCAAATGTTTGACGTCAGTTTAAGCTTCGAATGGGCATAGATCAAAAAGAAGAGCGTCTTCATTTGTTTATTTCCAGTCAGTAAAATGTTCTTGCACAGAAGCAAAGAGGAACTAAATCTGTCAGACTTCTTAATCTCAGCAGGCGTCAGAAACAAAAAGAACTGCTCTCATTAATATGACTTTATTTGCTTTCTTTCCTTCTCTCTCCAGAATGTCTGTTTCATCTTCCCCAGTTCCTCTACCAGTTCTTTTGTGGCTTCTCGCAACAAGTAGGCAGAATAAACTGACAATCCTACATTTTTTATTTACCATAAAGAGGAAAAAACACTAAAGCTGCTCTGTGTCTGAAACCCTAGCCACTGTACGACACGGCATACTTGACTCTCTACAACATCAGCTTCACCTCGCTGCCCATTCTGCTCTACAGTCTAATAGAGCAGCACATTAACATGGACATCCTGAAGAAGGACCCCTCTCTCTACAGGTTAGTATTTGACTGTATGAACAAAAAACCTGCACCCCTTCAGTCAGATCATGTTCAGTTCACCAAGACTCTCCAGAGTCCTAATAGAGTTAGTTCAACTCTCTAATATCATCTTTCTTTAATGGATGTTTCAATGATCCAATCTACAGCCGTAGATAACAATAAGGAACCGGAGATGTTGACCAACCAGCGCCGCATTAATGAATATTTCAATTTCAGACATTCTAATTCGCTTCACTGGAGTCTTTGTGCACCGAGTAATAGAAGATAAAGTATTTTCAAAAGCAAAAGGATGCACCAACTCGATTTAGCTCTAATAAAGTAGATTATTGATTGATTTTACATCTACCCAAAAGAAGACATCTGCTTAATAAATCAGGAAAAGGCCCGAAAAAGGGAGAAACCTCATTTTCAAAGTGAAAAATAGAGGTGTCACGTAATAAGACAAGGCATCACTGTAAGATTCACAAAATTGCATCGTCTTTGTCACAAAAAATTAGACCTGAGGTTTAGGGCTGGCCCAAATAGTGGTTTCTGGTCTCCGGATATTCGGGCCCTATTAAAGATGAATATCCGAATATTCGTTCCGCCCCGTAACATCCTGGCGGTTGCCTGGAAAATCCAGACTGACTTTATTTATGTATTAATATAAATACAAATAAAGGCAGTCTGGCATTGTGATGATAGCAGACGATTTCAAAAAGGAGGGGTTAACGAATGCAGCTTGAACGAGAAAGAACCAATCAGCGTAACACGGATGTGACGCACAAACAAATCGACCTTGAAGTCCATGTAGTCCAAACAACAACGGCATGCAGCCGAGAAAGCGTCGTGGTGAATGATTACTGCCGTTTTTGTCACAAAAATCTGCGAATAAATGGGGTACTCTCAAGTACAACACTTATTTTTGAAAAGGCTACGCAACAAAAGACTCCTTCCGAGCGATTAGCGGTGTTAGGAATAACTTTAAATCGGAGCCAAACCAAGTCGGTGTTTGGTTACGGGAGGTGCGCAGGTGTTTTATGGGTAATCCAGGCACTGAAGATGACGCAGCATTAACTCCCGCCTCCCGTGCTATGATTGGTCGTACCAAACTTTCCCGGGAGGGAAACGCGATTCAATTCGCACAATGCCGAACTGACTCTCCTGTATCTCCTAACATGGAGATAGGAGATTACATGGAGATTCAGTTTGGATTTTCCAAGCTATCCTGGTGGGGGGGCGGAGATGGCCCGAATATTCGGATCCTTCGTCTGGTCTCCCGGACGCAAATTTTGCACACTGCCTTCGTTTTGTCTTCAGTTAAACTGAAGAATTCCCAAACAGTGGAGGTCTTCGGCATCTTGTCTTGCGTTTATGCAACAAAGTGAAGCGTGACGTCAGAGTCGACAGCCACCCGGACATTCAGGTGGTGGTAAGAAACAGCAATGGATGAGCCGAGATGAGCCGAACACGACGGGATGAGCTGATGTGGACCGAAAGGCAAAGGGAAGAGACGAGCTCCAAATATTCGTATTTTCGTCTGGGGGGAGGAGGGGGTGCTCACATAGACATATGTGTATATGTTTATGTGATCACAGGACGGGATTAGCCGATGTGGGCTGAAGGCGGATGGAAGACAGTAACGCTGAATATTCGTTCCCGGTAACGTCTGACCGGGGGGCAGGCTGAGTATTCGGATACCAAAATTAATATCCGGATACCGCCGTAGCAAACAAATATTCAGATATTTGGGCCCAGCCCTACTGAGGTTATGTACTACTTCAGTGTCTAAATTTGCCTACATTACAATCCCAACTCAAT
Source organism: Acanthochromis polyacanthus (assembly GCF_021347895.1). Classification (NCBI taxonomy): domain Eukaryota; kingdom Metazoa; phylum Chordata; class Actinopteri; family Pomacentridae; genus Acanthochromis; species Acanthochromis polyacanthus. Next base: position 25,787,005 of record NC_067134.1, on the reverse strand, counting down.
CAAATTATAATATCTTGTTGCGTTCTTTTCTGGTAAAGGAGGCAAACAGTGTCTCCCCTAGTATTGATCTATAAATGTTCAATCACTCAAACGGTCATTATGAGCCATTTGTGACGTTCGCTGCGCTTTGTGTTTACCTTCACAGAGATATTGCTAAGAACTCTCTGCTGCGGTGGCCCAGCTTCATCTACTGGACTGTCCTGGGCGTGTATGACGCCATCGTGATGTTCTTCGGTGCTTACTTCCTGTTTGACAACACCACCTTCACCAGCAATGGACAGGTAACAGCCATGTGTCTATGACAGCCTCTTTACTTCAGTCAGTAAGAAGTGTTTAAATTTATTTTTGTTTTGGACAACATTTAAGGCATATATTTCAAATTAGAATAAATGCTCAGTTGATGGCTACTTTTTTTCAACTTTGTATTAAACAGAATTACCTGCACCTCATTTTTTTCAGTAGATCAGCTGATTCAAATGCAGGCCACATATTTCTGCTGCAGTTCTCAGCAAACCACATCTAAGATTTGCTGCTTGTATTATTTTTTTCAGTGTTTTTGGGAGGTTTTCGGTTTAGTTAGAGAGCATAAACTAAAGAAGGTTTGTGGCTCTGATCACAACTTACCTCTAACCTTTTCCATCTTACTTGATGTTTAGTCAATTAAATTTAAAAAATAAATTACTCCCTGATTTGTGTCTTAAATAGATTCATTCAGGCCATCATTTCTTGTATAACAAGGTCATTTGATGTGGCTCAGGCCTGACATGTGGCTTGTTGTTGCACAGGAGGCATCAGTATTTGCTCACAGACCCCTCATATTTGTCAAATTGTGCCATCAGCTGACATTAAAGGTTTACTGTATTCAGTAGCAGGTACCACGCATAAAAATACCAGGCAACACTTCTTAATCTGACAGTTTTCCTCAAAATGCACAATAGTTACTTGATATTTAGTAGAAATCTTCAGGTAATTGCTCTCATTTACTTTGCACAACATGCTTATTTTTTTATATCTGACATCATATCTACTGTACAATTTTTAATTCTACTCCAAAATGAAACATTTGCCGTTCACTTTTACAATAAATGTGTGCATTTCTGCTGGATTTGTCCGTAAAAAGAACCGTGATAAAGTTTAAATTCTGCAGTTCTAACACATAACGTTCATATAGAAATAATGTTCTTCCAATCCCATCCACGACATGACAGCATGGCAGGTTTTCTCCCATCTTCCTCTGTGTTCTCTGTTTGTTTCCTTTGAGTTTTAAGCAGCATTACTCTCCTAGAAATGTTTTTGGATTGCTTTATTTTGATTTTTTGCACCTAATTTATATCCTTTTTTTTTCTTTAGCCACAAAACTGTTGATTTCATTATAATTTTCTTCTGGCCATATCCTCTTCTTCTTCTTCTTCTTCCTATCCTCTTACCTTTGTGTTGCTTTTTCTTTTTGCTGCTCTTTCCTCCTCCCAGCTAATGACAACCAACACACAGATGGTAAGCCTGTCTCTGTCTCTCTGTCATCTCTGCCTAGTTTCACCTTCCAGTTTCATCACACGACCTGAACACACCGCCAATCCCCCGCTCATATGAACGCTTGTTGTCCACACATCACCTGTAGGCTTTTGTGTAGTGGCCTCACCTTTTCCTTCATCCATTCTCACGTGTCCTGATGTTAGCGATCAGAAGCCGTAGTTTTTTGTGTTGTTTGTGTGTGTATAGCAGAAAAACGGTGTGTTTTGACAGAAGATAAATGAAAACAGAGGAACATTTGTGCTCCCCCAGCTCATCACGTGACATTTGAGATGTTTAGCCATCTTTCTAATCTAGTTCTCCTTAGGGCTGGACCCGAATATCCCGAATATCCGAATATTCGTTCGCTACGGCGGTATCCGGATATTAATTTCGGTATCCGAATATTCGGACATTACCGCCCTCGGACGTTACCGGGCGAAGAATATGCAGCGGCAGCGTCACCCCCCCCCCCCCCCCCCCCCAATAATATTTAGGATTATTAGGAGAATAATCCTAAATACTGTCATAAAATATCAAATTATTTAAGTGTAGTTTTGTCGCTGTTTGTGTTGTAAAGCGACACAAAAACATTTCCTTTAGTCTTTCAGTCTTTTTAAGTTTACGTGGCTATTTTTATTTATTATTATTTATTTATAATACTGGATGTTTAGGTGATCAGGAAGCATTTCATCCATCAGTCATCTTATAATCTACCTTTCTCCTAAATGTTGCACCCTGCCATCTGTTTGATTGATTGATTCCTTATTAAATATGTACACTCTTTATCTCTGTGTGCATCATGATAGATTTTCAGGAATTCCTCTATTTATTTGTGCAGATGTAGTAAAGATATTGGAGCATTTTATTATTTTCCAACACAAACTTGTTAGTTAAACGGCTGCTTCAGATTTCAGCTGATTCTGACATTAAACCACAAAAGACAGGACTACAAAATCAAACAAAAAAAAGTTTGTAATCACTAATTTAACATTATTCTAAGTGAAACATATTAGTTAGAATTTGCTTCATTGTAAGAAATGTGTCACTAATGGCAGCTTTTACCTTGTTTTCCCTCTGCAGATGTTTGGAAACTGGACATTTGGGACTCTGGTCTTCACTGTGTTGGTCTTCACTGTTACGTTCAAGGTAACCAAGCATGCCGTCTGCACAACATCTACACAAGCAGAAACATCATTAAAGTGAGTTGTGCATTTTAAAAGCCTTGTCCCTGTCTTGTAGCTGGCTCTCGATACTCATTACTGGACTTGGATCAACCACTTTGTCATCTGGGGTTCACTCATCTTCTTTGTGGTCTTCTCTCTGCTGTGGGGCGGAATCATCTGGTCGGTATCGAAAAATATTTGGATTGTTGGGTCATTCTGATCTAAGTTTCTCTTTTGTGGCCTCCATGCTTCGATCTATTTTGAGTTTAGAGTTGTTCTCCTCTCCTACAGGCCCTTCCTCAACTACCAGAGGATGTACTACGTGTTCATGCAGATGTTGTCCAGCGGCCCCGCCTGGCTCAGTATCATCCTCCTGATAACGGCCAGTCTGCTGCCAGATGTGGTGAAGAAGGTCATCTGGAGGGCGCTGTGGCCCACGACGACTGAACGCATACAGGTGGGTTCACACACGTATGAAATTAAAGAGTTAGCACGACAATATTAACCCTCCTGTTGTCCTCATTTACGAGCACCAAAAAATACTGGAAAAAAAAGATTAAAAAATTCAACAAAAAAATTCCCCAAATGTCTGAAAATTTGCAAACCCTTCAGGAAGAAAATTCCAATAATTCCTTAAAAGTTTCCCTTAAAAGTTTTATTTAAAAAGAAGAAAAACAAGCAAATTTGGCAAGAAAATTCTGGTAAATATTTTCAAAAAATGATTAAAAATCTTCCAAAAATATCCCACAGATATCTTAAGTGATTACATAAATATCAGTAAAACTTCTAATATTTTCTTTTTGTTTTTGGTGGGAAAAAAGAAATATTTAAAAAAAAAAATTCTTTGAGAACATTCACAAAAAGAAAAAAATCAACCAAAACCCAGCGAAAATCGCCAAAAAAAACACCAAAAAATGTTCGAAAATTTCCCAGAAATGTTGAAAAAGTGGACATCAGAAGTTTCACCATGAAAATATATATTTTTTCCACATTTGCAAACGTTAAAACGGGTCAATTTTGACCCACAGGACGGCACGAGGGTTAAAGAAAACCCTAATTTTTTAGTAAATTGTGCACCCTACAATTCCAATAGTGTTTGAACACTCTTCACTTGTAGAATTTTTCAACATAGTTTCACATTTTTCAATTTAGTAAGGAAATTTTGGGATAATTATCAAAGAAGAAAATATTTAAGATGATGGATGAGCACACATCCCATTAACATTTTGTTTTCTGACACACATAAGACATCCCTTCAATTCTTCTTACACAGGCAGAACAGCGCCCTCTGCTTATTGTTAAATTAATTTAGCCGATTTACCTCGAAACAACTAGTGTTTATACAAGCAGTGTTCGACATGTCTAAGTGTCTGACTGATGACTGTGGGTCAGCAGATGTACGCTGGGTTCGGCTACCTCCCTGCTCTGCTGAATGTAAGTTAGTGAGCCTCTCTGTGTGCAGTGCTTCTTTATGATACAAGACAAAAAACTACAATAGATATGTCATTATAGAAGCTAACATTCACAATGTATTATTACTGGAGAATAATGGGAGAAGAGTAGTAAAGACAGAGTAGAAATATGCGTTGACATCTCATAAGCATTGTGTAGAAGACGCATTTTGAATATGTGGTGGTGTGCTGTGAGACACTATGTACTCTTTGTGCAACAAACGTTACTTCCATTTAAGTTTTCCAAGCAGACTCCTGTACAGGAGGAATAAAGGGGAAATAAAAAGATGGAAGAGTCAGAGGGGACAATATTGTTTGCTAATAAAGAGGAGAATAAGAGCATTCTTTAACCCTCGTGTCGTCCTGCGGGTCAAATTTACCCGGTTTAAAGTTTGAAAATATGGGGAAAAAAATATATATTTTCACAGTGAAACTTCTGATGTCCACATTTTCAAGAAATTTTTGAACATTTTTTGGTGGAAAAAAAGAAAATATTAGAAGTTTTCCTGATATATATTTAATCACTTTAGATATTTTGATTTTTTTTTTTGGAAGATTTTTACTAAATTTAAAAAATATGTATTTGCAAGAATTTTCCTTCCAAATTTGTTTATTTTGTTGTTGTTTTTTTAATAAAAAATTTCAAGGGAAACTTTTAAGGAATTATTGGAATTTCCTTCCTAAAGGTTTTTGCAAATTTTCAGAAATTTTAGGAATTTTTTTGCAGAATTTTTTTATTTTTTTTCAGACAAGGAAACAATATTTTTTGGTGCCCATAAATGAGGACAACAGGAGGGTTAAATGAATGCACTAATCTGACCTCTGCGACACTGTGCAGGAGCAGGACTAATCATAGAAATAACTTTTGATTAAAAAGCTGAACCAGTTCAGGAGCAGACCTGCATGAGGCGTTTAGTAAAAATGGGAATAACTGGCTTTTTCTGATAAACAGACCAGACTTCTGGGCTGCAGAATGATATTATTAGATGTGTAAACAGTGACAGGTGGCTCAGAAATAATAGCAGTCAGAAGGCATTTATGAGCAGAGGATTCAGTACTCAGACCACAAAACAGACATTGTGATATTATGCGCATAAACTGTAATTATCAAAAGCTTTCCACCCCTTTAACCCTTAAATGCACGAGTGATTGGACCCTACACCCTTCCATCAGTGACGCTTATGAGAATCAATCTGCTTTTACGTCATTTTGGTTAAGAATAATAATTTGCATTATGTTTTTGTCCACACAAGAATTATTTCACATTTGAAATATGTTTATTTTTTACTTTATAGCACATTTTGATGATTGAAAAAGAAGAATATTACACAGAGCAGCAATAGAAGAATGTCAACATCCATTTTATTGACATATTTCCACTCTTTTCCTCCAAATTTGTGCACTCCATCCCTTCATGTATGATATTATCAGTGATAAAAAGCTTGGGGTAGCGATACAAACATTACAATTCCTTTAGAAATATAAAAGGCAACTTAAAAATTTAAGTAGAAAGATCTCAAAAACATGTTTTCATTTCAAAGATAATGCAAGAAAACGACCTCACAGTGTCCTTTTTGACCCACTTGTGCATCTACGGGTTAAATGTGTTTGCTTTCTATCTCCTACAGATACAATCACTTTTCCATATTTCTCCCTCCATGTCCCTAAACTGCTCCTTTTTCCATAACTTCAACGATATCTGTTCGTGTAGAGCTAAAAACCAACCTCCTGAAACCCCTAGTAACGTCTGTAATCCTTTCCAACAGAACCGATCTGCTCATTTCTCTTTTATTATGAAGACTTCTCCTATTGTGTGGTCTCTGTTTGGAGGCCTATCATGAACTTCCTCTTTCTGCTTTCATTCGTAAATAATTCTTTGAAAGATCTCCTTTTGACCTCCTGATTCCTCCTCCTCTCCTTCCTTGCTCCCTCCTCTGGCAGACCAAGCGTCGGTGCCTTTCCTCCGAGCCTTCCACCATCTTTATGCTGTCTCAGACCTCCAGCAGAATGAGTTTCTAACCTCCTGGAGGTGACCCTCTGCCTTTCCTCCTGCCCTCTTTCTCTGTGTTTTCATTTTTTTTGCATGAATTTTCTTCCTAGTCTAAGCGCACGCTTTTGCTTCTACATCTCAGTTTATTGTGACGTGTGGGCTTGATGACATTTTGTTTGAGATATTTGTATTCCTTTATGGTCTGATTATGTGGATTTCATATGTATGTGATAGTCCAGGGGTGTCAAACATGCGGCCCGTGGGCCCAAACCAGCCCTCCAGAGGGTCTAATCTGGCCAAGTGTAAAAATCACATAGAAGACATTAACTGCAAACTGTAAAATAATTTCTAGACTATGGCAAGTTGTTTTGATCATAAATACTAGATCGCTCATTGTTATTTTGTCATTTTGTGTTTTTTTTGTCTTATTTTTGTCATTTTGTGTTCTGCTTTTTTCTGTTTTGCATCGTTTTTGTCCTTTTGTGTTTTTGTCTCGCTTGTGTATTTTTTTTGTCTCGTTTTTGTCGCCTGTCCATTTTTTGTCACTTTGTAACTTTTTTGTCTAAGTTTTTGTCTCTTTTTTGTTTTGTTTTGTGTCATTTGTCTCATTTTTTGTCGTTTTGTGTCTTGTTTTTGTTGCCTGTCCATTTTTTTGTCGCTTTGTAACTTTTTTGTCCAAATTTTTTGTCTCTTTTTTGTGTCATTCGTTTCATTTTGTGTCGTTTTGTGTCTTGTTTTTGTTGCCTGTCCATTTTTTTGTCGCTTTGTAACTTTTTTGTCCAATTTTTTGTCTCTTTTTTGTGTCATTTGTCTCATTTTTTGTCGTTTTGTGTCTTGTTTTTGTTGCCTGTCCATTTTTTGTCGCTTTGTAACTTTTTTGTCCAATTTTTTGTCTCTTTTTTGTGTCATTTGTCTCATTTTTTGTCGCTTTGTGTGTCGTTTTTGTCATTTTGCATCTGATTTTTGTAATAATTTGTCTTGTTTGTGTTGTTTTATTTTGTTTTTTTGCCTGACTTTTGTCATTTTGATCATAAAGTAAAATACTCTATCATTCAGCTCCAGATACCTGTGACTAAATGTTTCAGGTTGTTCGTGATGTTTTGCAAAAAGAAAATTCCTTAAATGTGAACATTTTCAGAAGGTACTTTTTAAACTAAAACAAAGGAGAAATGAGGTTATTATCCTCTGATTTTACTGGTCACTTGACATCAAATTGGGCTGAATGTGGCCTCTGAACTAAAATGAGTTTGACACCCCTGCGATAGACCCTCAACGTGTTTTTCCTTTAATGTTCATGTGTGTTTGCGTGTGTCCACAGCCTGTTAGGGATAAGAAAGGGTTTGAGAGAGCCCTGACCTACCAGAGTTCAGACTCCTTACTAGATGGAGTCGCCGTCACAGAAGCCTAGAGGGCTTCAGCACGGTAAAATAAACCCCCTGCTGCTGTGTGATGATGGGTTTACTTTGCTGCGGTGTGCGGTTTTGATGTTGGGATGTTTTACTTGACTAACGCGTGGGTTGCAGTGTGTCTAGATGAAGGTCCTAAAGGTTTGATGACCCAAGATGTCTCCAGGTTTTGTCCTGTGAGCGACACCTGCTGCTGGTTGGGTGAATCTTTACATGGAGCTTTGGCGCCATCTAGTGGCCGACTCTTTCCTCACAGTGGGATTGGTACCCGTGCATGTTTTGTGACTGTGTTTACATTTGCATGGTGCTGTTAAAGCAAGATTCTGGTTTTAAGGATTTGTTTTAATGTTTTATGTTGCATTGCTTGTGTGACTCAGCAGCGTGGACCGGACATTATCGTCACAGCCGGCCGATTAGATTCAAAGATATCAATGAAATATGTTACAGCTCACCTGTGTGGTGATGCAGACTTTTGTCCTGGTTCAGGTCACTGCCAGAACAGAAGCTCAAGTCAACTCCAAAACATCTGAGCTGTAGCTGAAGAAGAGTCGGTCTGGCTACCCTGTGGAATGAGATTTGGTTTTGGCAAGTAGATTAATGGTCAACATGGCGAGAAGAAATAGACAAATAGTCTAAATCGTTCACTAAAAGCAATAGCTAAGTGGCTGCAGTTGTTAAAACAAATGGATAAATTCTAGAAATATCTAAAAGTAGTATTTTATTGGTTAGTATAGCTTTTTAAAATAATGGAATAACAGTTTAAATTTCTGGCTAGAGGTTGAAATAGCTAAAATTAATGGAAATGACTGATAGTTTACTGGTTTAAATGGCTAAACATGATGTCAAAATGATTCAGATATCTGGAAAAAAAGTTTAATTGTCAAATACATGGCTAAGCAGTGACTAAAAAGTTTGAATAGTTAAAAGTAGTGGATCAAGAGTTTAAATGGTTCGCAAAAGGCATGGCTAAGATTACTGAATTTCCCTTCGGGGATGAATAAAGTGATTCTATTCTAAAAGGCTGGAATTGCTTAATATAAAAAAAAAGAACTTAAAACTTAATTAGGACCAATCAATACTTGATCTTACGGGCTGATTTGGAGACAAAAAATTGGATATATACACCAGTATCTTCATACAGAAATACATATAGTAAGTTAGAGTTTTACTAAAAAGGAGATAATGGTGGGTCATTGCTTATCAACTTTCTGACATCGTATTTCACAAAATAGTTAGCAGCTCACATTGATGACACCACTTGACTCCACACTAATGATACAGACTCTGCTACATGTGCTGCAGACAGTGCAGGCAGTCAGAGCTGCTTTGCTGGACAAACTGTAACACATTTCTAAATTACCCCAACCATCTCTTTCTGAATTATAAAAATAGTTTTCATGTTGGCTTTTTTCAGGAATCTCCTCGACTATTAGTGTGCAAATTGTGATTACATGCTCAAATGTTAAGATTTCAGTTTGTTCGAGCTAAAAGACCCTAAAAGACCAAAAGTCACCTACTGTTTGAATTCTGGCCAGCTGTGACCACAGTGTCACCTCCACCTGCTCTCTGAGGGCCTTTAGCAGAAGTCTACAGTACCATGGTTTCTTCTCTGTGTTTACGCCTTGTTTTTTTTTTTTACCTGTCATCTTCCTCTTTCTTCCCCCTCATCCAGAACGCTGATAAACTCTACAAGGGCCAGCTGTCTGAGTTCACCCCCTTGGCGTCCCTCCACGCTCCACCCAAGACTGGCGGCCGCCGGCGAGGCTCGGAAAACCAAAGGAACAACCCGAACCCTCGAAGGTCTGAAACCCTTACCAAGAAAATCATGTTCACGCGCTGGCAAAGAAAGCCAGACTACTGCACCTTCACCCCTCTCCTCCGATTCGCTGACGGCTCGAGGCAGGGACACGCCTACAGCGGGGCGGGGCCTGAGACCTCAGTCTGATTTATTTATTTCACCTGGTGTTCTTCTGTCCTTTGATCCTGGAGTTGAACCGAACAAAGAAATTGGTGGAAAGCAAAATTGCCCAAAAGAAACAAAACTAGCTGGATTCAAATAACGGACTATGCTGCTCATAGCAGATATTTGGAATCCAGTAAAATGGATTACAGTGAAAGTGACCTTTACAAGTCAGCAGCCAAGTGTGGCGGTTCTGGAAAGGACTCCTGGTTCGCCACAACAACATGCAAAGGGCTCGGTGTAATGATGTCACAACAAACAAACTCAAGAGCTTTGATTTCAAACTGGCCCTTTACATGTGTCTGCAGCTAACGTGTTCTTTAAATCCGAGGATTTCTGAAACTTTATGGTGATGATGATGGAGACTGTACCAGTTTTCTCTGACCAAACCATCCCTCTATCTTTTCTTTTTCCTTCTTCTTTTCTCCTCTGTCTGTTCGGCCTCTCTGCAGGACTAACTGGTGTTGCCTGTGTGCAAACTTGTTGTCCAGAAACACTCCGTAGGACTCTGGGGTCAGATCCTACAGCATGTAAGGAGTGGTGTCGTAGAGCAGAAAAGCCCAAGTGTTGCAGAAAAATAGACCAACTTCAGCTGCACATGGGGCACTTGCGCTTTTAAAACCACACATAGGCAGTGTAGAGTGTTTGCTGGGCTAGATGTGTGTGTCTGTATGCCGATAGCTAGAAGGTTGTGTTAGAGCGTGTGTTGTCATCATCTTTATCTGTAGAGTTGGAGCCATTTTTGTTGTTATTTTGTGATAGATCCAGTAGAAATGTTTCTCAATGCCTTAATGTCACCGTGAATATCCCACATTTACCAAAGAAAAGGCAACAGCTGATGGGTACAGGATACCGTGGGCTTATCTAATTAGAGAAAAGTGCCCACTGCAAGCAAAATAAGGAATGTATTATCATCTTAAAGTAAAGCAGGTACAGAAAAATGCAGCTTTGATTTACAGTTGTGTGCTCTTTTAGCTTGCTTGTGTTCACTTTCATGAAAGCACCTTAAAGATATACCCAGAAATTTTGAGATAATCATGACAAAATATTATTAACTACTCAATGCCTTAAATACATGCAGTTTTTTTTTAAATTTTAGATTATCTCAGTGTTCACAAACCATCTATACTGCACTAGCAAGAAGTCATAGCTGCAATTGCAACCACAAACTGAAGGT